>NC_085138.1:399062271-399080937 GCF_035046485.1 Aedes albopictus | reverse complement strand
TGAACTTCCACCGGAATAATGGTGGCGTGTGGATATCCGATGCTGGATGCAATTTCAAACTGCATTCATTATCGAGCAACCCGAAATGGAAAACGACCAAGAGCCGGGGTTGATTGAGTGTCTCTGGGTGGTGCTCGTTGGAGACTATCGTGATTTTATGGGCCATTTATGCTTATATGTGCGTTAACGCGAAGAGGAAAGGTCAACTGGCGGTGAGAGCAGGTGAATTTATGTTTATATTCCCAGCCTAGCAAAAGAAAAATATAAATCAGTTAATCATCATGATATTAAATTAAATTACTTTTTGCAATTTCTCATCGTAATAGGCTGTTTTACCTCACGCAAATCTGACAGGAAAAGGCCTACTTTCCCACACCAAATCAACAGTGCTGTAATGGTTCATTACAGCACTGATTTGCGTTGCGTAATGAACCATTACAGCACTGTTTTCAGTTTTGGTCAACTTCTTGATGCTTTCTGGACGCAGTTTTGAAAAATTGTGACAACTGCACAGTATAACCTGTTATGTTCAGATTTTCTTAAACATGGCTATGAACATCAGTGTGCAGTTTGATGAAAAAGTTTTGTTAAAAACTATTCTCAAGGGTAATTTATGAAATTGCAAAAAACGTTGTACGCAACTCGGAGCAGAACTCGATTTTTCCAGCACTCGTCGTTATTATCCAACTCGGCAAGCCTCGTTGGATAAATGTACAACTCGTGCTGTAAAAATCTTTATTCTGTACCTTGTTGCGTAAACTACTATTTCGACCTCTTGACGCACTTACGAACTGGTAAGTATATGACCAGTGCTGTCATGATAAAATTAGAGCAGATTAGGATGCCTGTACCAGTTATTGCACTACCTAAGAAAGCTATTTCTACAAAAATATGAAGAAGACCGACGACTGTCGTCGATATGTCAAATGACTGATTTGTTTTCATACTTTACTGGAAAAATAAAGAAACGGAGCCAAAACTACATTAAGTATTTATTACGGTGCACAGTGGGAAAAAAACAGTGGAAACCTACACTAAATTCTGTATCTCACGAACGCATCCGGCTTTTCTAATGAACAAAACGGTTTTAGGCGTAAAATTATCTACAAAATCGAATGAAAGTGTTTAGGCAGACCGCACGGATCATTATCCTGCTCATTTTGCCCCAATTCCCCAATTTTTATTGACATTTATATAAAACTAGCTTTAAATCACTTATGACACATGAATGCGGTTTGCCTTGAAGGACTATTCTTAAGAATTAAGATGTAGAGAATCGATTTGAAGGGATTTGCAGTGATCGCATGCATGTATTTATTCTTATTTTACCCTGATTCCCCACATATATTGAGTTTTGTATGAAATTAGCCCCATAACTCGCAAGGAAATTATGAGTGGTATGCTGAGAAGGCTTGCTTTAGTGGATTAGATTAAAAATGATTGCAGTGACCGCGTGGATGTTTTTATGCTCATTTTACCCTAATTCTCCACATATATTGAGTTTTGTATGAAATTAGTTCTATAACTCATAAGAAACTTAAAGGTGGTATGCTAAGAAGGGTTTCTTTAGTGGATGATGATACAAGGAATCGATGAGAAGTGATTGCAGTAACTGCTCGAATATAATTATGCTCATTTTACCCCAATTCCCCACATATGTTGATTTTTGCATCAAATTAGCTTCTTAACTCGCAAGGAAATTATGAGTCGTATGCTATGAAGGGTTTTTTCATTAGAAGTGATTACAGTGTCCGCATTAATATAATTATGGTATGGTATCCATTAGTTTCTTATGAGTTATAGATCTTATACCATACAAAACTCAATATATGTGGGTAATTAGGGTAGGATAAGATAAGAAGTCCTTCACAGCATACCGCCCATAAGTTTCTTGCGAGTTATATAGCCAATTTCACGCAAAATGCAATATATGTGGGGAACTAGGGTAAAATAAGCATAATAGCATTCACGCGGTCATTGCAATCATTTTTAATCTATTCCTTGTATCTTCATCCTTCAAATAAGCACTTCTTAACATACCAGCCATAAATTTCTTGTGAGTTAAAGAGTTAATTTCATACAAAACACAATATGTGTGGGGTATAAGGGTAAAATGAGCAAAATTACATTCACGCTAATACTACAATTACTTCTAATCGATTTCTTGTATTATCGTCCACTAAAGAAATACTTCACAACATACCACACATTTTTTGTGAGTTATATAGCTAATTTCATGCAAAACTCAATGTATGTGGAGAATTAGGGTAAAATGAGCATACTGACATTGACGCGGTCACTGCAATTACTTCTAATCAATTCCTTGTAGCATAATTCACTAAAGAAACCCTCCACAGCATACCACCCTTAACCCTCGAGCAATCGCGCTGTTGTATTTTGTACAACACGATGAAAAAATCTCGCTTTTTGTACTCAGCATTAGCGTGGTGCTGATGCGGGTAGTCAACCGCGCGAGTTACGGAAGGTTAAGTTTCTTATGAGTTATAGAGCTAATTTAATGCAAAACTCAATATATGTGGGAAATTAGGGTAAAATGAGCATAATTACATTCACGCGGTCACTGCAATCTTTTTCATCGCTCCCATGTATCACCTTGGACCCCAGGCGCCTTTCAGAGCTCATCTTTGATGGAACACACTCAGCGAGGTGACGAAACTGAGGCCATGAAGGTATCCCTTTTAGGGTTAATGTCCATTTGCTGAAATCTCGTCTAAACGCTTGGCGATTGATGTTTAATGATAGCGGTATCCATGGGTGCTGCTATGAATAAACTTGACTTTTTGCTGATATCTCAGTTAAATTGCGATTGCCAAACGCTCGGCTGTGCTCGGCAAAAGAATGGAAAATAGCTGAGCTCAATTGAGTGTGTATACTTTTTGTTACAATTTTAGATATTTTGACATAATCTTCGATGCAAGTTACAGAAAACTATTATAACATCATAACACAATATGATATAAACTTGATAAAATTTTCTAGTTGGAATGCCTATTTGAGTTTTCGGAAGGTATCAGGTATTTTAAATTAGGCCAGAAGAGGTCCTTAACCTTTGGTAATATTTTAGGAATATCAAGAGAATTTTCAGCGAGTTTTAGAGGCGCTCAGGGACGTTTTCGGTAATTTAGGAGGGTCTCAGGTGCATTACATGATATCCAAGAGGGTTTCAGCGGGTTTTCGGTGACATTTCTGGAAATTTCAGAAGATTTTCAGGTGGTTTCGGAGATAAAACAGAAGCGCTGTCGGATATTTCAGAGGGTTTCATGTCAGATACATGGGGTCCGAGGGAGTTTTCTGTGGTATTTCAGCAAATTTTAAAGGATTTTCAGCAAAGGTTCAGATGCGTTACAGGGAAGTTTTCGAGGGTTAAGGAGGAACTCAGGTGTGTTACATGGGAGTCCGAGGGGTTTCTAGGTCATAAGTAGGAAGGACACAGATGCGGTACAGGATGTCCGATGAGGTTTCAATGGGGTCCGGTTCAGAGGTTTTTCATCGGATTTTGGAGGCGTTACAGAAGTGTATTCGAAGGTTTCAGAAGTTCACGGTTTCAGAGAATTTTTGGCGAGTTTCAGAGCCGTATTGAGAGATTCCGAAGAGCCTCAGGAACGTTACAGGAGGTTCTGAGGGGTTTTCAGGTGACCTACAGTTTTTCAGGAGGATACCAGAGGTGTTTCATAAATGTTTCAAGCAATTTCTTGACTAATAACCCATGTAGATCCGATGACTTAGATATGAGGGCTCTTGAAGGTTTCCAGGCGTTTCAGTGAATATCAGGGATTTTTTTGGGGTTTAAGAGTTCAAGGGGAAGCCCATGGAAGTCTCAGGTGGGTTTTCTGAGTGATTTCAAGACATTTCACTGGACTCCAGAGAGTTCTAGTGGCCCACAGTGGTACAGATTTGAAAATACCTGGCAAAAATTGCCAAATCATAGTAGTCTGCTAGTTTAAGCCTATATGAATGTATTGGAACATGATTTAGCGCTCAATTTCATTTTAAAGGCATTTTCATTTTTTGTCGATTTCTTCAAACAAAATCCGAACAAAATTAATGTTTTTCATACAATTTTGCTACACACATATCATCATGGCGCTATTGTTTTGGCAGCTCTTGGCTGTTGCATTTTTCTTTAACCGATTCTGCATACATAAACGAGCATTTGAACGGAATCTCACCGCGGGGAGTAGCGGGGAGCGATTTGTAAGACACTTTGAATTCAAACTGTAAGAATTTTTCGTACTAATGACATGTAATGTCAATTTTGAAGCCAAAAGTGTTATTTTGATCTCTTGCTCCATTGCAGATGTCTGATACCGTAATCCGGGGTCAAATGGATCACTTTAAAACAACTTTTTCGGATAACATCAGTGCCTGTTCAAATATTTCCAAAAGGATTTCTGTAAAACCAGTACCCAGTGGATCTCAGAATTTTGTTCAACAAATTTAAACTTTAAGTTAAATAACTTCAAATATCAAAATATTGGAAATGCCACTTAGGGGCGAAATTGATCAGTATACAATTAAGCATCGGTTGGAAAGGAAAATTTCCTTCACCGCTTAGTTTTGCTCTCCTAAAACCGAATAACGCGTAATAAGATCTTACCACTAGTTAATTTAATACTTTAAATGCAAAATTAAATTTCGAAATTTCCACTTAAACGCCTAAAAGTAGGCAATTTCATTTGAAATAAGTGATTTCTATTACAATAAATGACTATTTCTTCATAAAATGAACTTTTTATGACAATTTCATGTTCTGATTAGCTGCATAACATCCCAACCAAGGCTCCACAAAAATGTTAAATCAGAGAAGTCACGGGAAGTCCTATTAGCAATTGATTGTTTAGCAGCAATGATTTCAGCTAAATGAGAAATACATTGCCAATTCCTTGAAAAAATAAGGCAAAACTAACTTTTTTCTAAAAAAATTAAAGTCTACACTCATCTCTAGACATCTACGAATCAGATGACGTAAATAGTTTAAGATCATTACGACGCTCAACACGCAGAAAAATGACGCCTGTTTGAATTAATAAAACGCATGGTTGATTTTCAAACTGAGAATTTACTTACTCCAAAGTTATATTTCTTTGTTCTTACTTAGTGTTAATAAATTAAAACAACCAATTACCATCATTCCATATAACGTTAAAAACTTCATTTGTTTCTAAAAACTGGGGACCACAAACAGGGCCTGGAAGCACTCACACATCTTTAAAATTCTTACCTCAACTTCGTCACAACGACGAAGGTGTAGCAAATTCATCACCGCAACTTCCAAGTGCAGTCTTGGCCGTGATGGATAACGCGCAGGTACTCAAGACAGCATCCACAAAACGTTGGTCGGTTTCGCCTTTTTGTCTTTTTTTATCCGGTCCACTTTCCATCCGCTCGTCTAGAGTCTAAAAATAGATTTCCGAGCTGCCGCAGGAGCTGCCGTCACCAACACAATAACATTCTGGCTTTGTTAGTTGCAAAAGTGCTGTCGTTTGAAACAATCCATTATTTTATGTTGAAACTACAAAATCTCAGTTTGGACTTACAAACTGTCAAAAATTTCGTCAAATGAAAATATTTGTATTATCAAAGAATGGAAAAAGTTCAGTTTAAACTAGAAATCAGTTTGTCGCTATAGCAAACTGAAAAATCGGTTGATTTGAACTGGAATTTAATTGTGTTTACAATTTATTTCTCTGCGTGAAGAGTTCCTAGTATGGAATTACAATGTAGTACCCGAGTGATCAATTTGACCCCGGTTAACGGTATACACAAGAACTTACATATAAACTTTTGAAAGCAATTGTATTACTTATATCAATAGACTTTTGAAGTGGTTGAACTTGTTTGTGATCTTTATCAAAAATTCAGCACTTTTTCCATCAGCAGCTATTCAGTGCTGTAACAAGATACAAAATCAATATTTCCAATTTTTTTAAATGCCTGTTAGTGCTCCTGGTATTATGGATGAATGCTCAATATACTGTATCCCATATAAGACATTTTCAAAAATTGAGTTTCTGCCAGCTTTTCTCAAAATTGGACCTCTGTGTGACCTAACAAAGTTTTTTGGGGGGCTTCAATGGAGTTTAAAGGAACTCAATGAGGTTCGAGAGATTCCAGGAGTTTAGGGGGCTTAAGTAGAGTATAATGGAAGGTGACGGGGTTTCAGTGGATTTCAGGGGGCTTCAGTAACATTTACCTCTGCTTTGGCATTAGGGTCATTTTTTACCCAAACCGTGCACTAAAGAGTGTATCGGAAAGTAGTTGAAAATGTTCAGGATGCTCTATCTCGAAGCTGGGTTGGTCTTTTAATTCCGGTTCTTCTATAAAATCTTCACAATATAGTTAAGTTTAGAACAGCTTGGAAAAATTTGGAAAATGTTTAGTATTATTGAAAATATGATTAAATGAACACACCTCATAAAATAAAAATCTGCACAAAATGCAATTTTGTTAAGATTTTTCAACATTTCAAAAATCTGTAGCGAATAAAAATTGTACGATAAAAAATCTGGAAAATATTGATGCTTGTTAACAGTTATGTACACATAACATATCATTCAACACCGACTTTCAAAATTCATATTTTCGATAGAAAAATCTCCTATATCTACAAAATGGTCCACTCAAAAAAACGTCTATTTTTTGGTCAAACTTTGAAGTTCTGCTTTTAATATCTTAAAAGGTTATAAAATTCTATTTTTTGCTGTAACTTACTCGTCCATAAATTAAAAAACATACCCTATTTAAAAAAAAATGCGAATTTTTCATTTTATGTATTTTTTATTTGCGTAAACATGATTTGGAGGAGCATAGAAAAAAGGGGTTCCTAAAAAATGGCCTTTTTTCATTTTAAAGAATTGCGCTTAAATGCAGTGGAGATTTTTCTTGAAAAAAATAATTTGCCTATATCATGGGGATTCTGGAGCTTATTATATTTGCACAAAAGAGTAAACAATTTTCGAACATTATCGAACTTTTTTCGCAATTTCAATTTTTTAGAAGGTGTGCAAAAATTTAAAAACATGCGTTCAGTAATCTAGGTTAAAAACCCAGTTAAAAGAAATTTTTTAGAAAATCATAAAAGCCATTTCTTTTTTCAAGGATTTATACAGTATCTCCAAAAATAAAACTACTTAAAAGTTGTATTAAACTATTTTTGAGGCTTTTGTAAACATTTTCAACTACTTTACGATACACTCCTTACGTCAGCGAGCTGTATATTCCCAACATGATGTACAAGGTAGATTAAGGAAACACTTTGGGATTTTCTAAAGGATTTCAAGGCATTTCAGGGCATTTAAAGGTGTTATATAAAGAGTGGTTTCAAGAAGTTTAAGGAGGTTTCTGGGACTTCATCGGGCTTTCCCCGATGTTGTTTGTTACTGTTACTGGGGAAAGTTTAATAAATGGAAATTCGCCTAGGAGAAGTTAAAGTCCCAATGGTTGTTCCGTCTTATTTTTTAGAAGATCATCGTTCTAACTGGGTTGTTCAATAACGTTCCCAAGAAAATTTTCACTTTTTTCGGTTCGACTTCGTATTCACTCATAGACACTTTCTTCAACATCTATTCCGCCAGGACAAAGGCCAGTAGCACACAGGGTCAAATAGTTGACAGGGAAAGAACTCAAGAAACAACATCAGTTTGACACTAATGAAAATTCGATCGACTTAAACAAGATGTTTGAGCATTGTTTTTTTTGGACAAATATTTGACCCTGTGTACTAACAGCTTAATATCCACTAGGCAACTACCAATCGTTACAATTGTTCTAAATATTAGTATCAAATAAGTCAAAACCAAACAAAAAGAAACCCCGACATCAACATTGTTTTTATCACTATCCTCGCCAAAGCGAAAGTAGTCCCCAACATGATTAGTGATAATCACTTCACACGCAGACGCAAGCAGCAGCCCATCTTAATAGAGTTAGGCGCTAATTAAGCTCCTATACTCGCTGACAAGTTGAGACACTAAATCATTTTCAGCATATGTGAAGCTTTTTTTTTTGTTTCGTAGGGTTCCCGTCCTGTCCATAAATGGGAACAAATGCGGCACGCTCCATCACTCTCGGCTGCCGGTTGACCCAGACTACGGTAGGCTTTCAAGAGCGCGCGCGGTAATTAAAACATGCTCCATTTGACTAGCTTCCATTTTTGGCCATAGCAGCTGTTATCACGCGTGGCCTCGAGGAACGGTTGTTGTCAAAGGTACCCTGTGTATAATGTACCGGTAGGACGTGAAGCTACGTTGGCACCAACCAACGATGGAGGAGAAAACGCGTCCGGAATTTGACTGAACCGGTGCGGTGTGGAATTGCAAATTAATTTGAAAATACTCCGGTGTACAGGAGTCCGGTCCGAGGGAAGTCTCTAGCTTGCATGAGAGATGCTCGTGCCGCGGTGCAGTGATGATGATGATGACCATATGTAAAGTCACCTAGCCTGGGAGCAGTTTGTATGATGATGATCGTGAATTCTGTCGCCGTTGGATGTTGCAACACCCATGTTTGGCCAAGATTGGCGTGTGGATCGTTCAATTTCCCACTGACCGGGGAAGGCTTTGGCTTGATGAGAACTACATCGGATGCAGTTCGAAAATGGCAAACTATTTAATTAACATTACTGAGATGCGGTAGGGAATGACACGCAGGCCGAGTGCTCAGCTTGCTGGTATTTGCGTGATGGAGAAGTAATTTTGTATCATTTGCTGTTTGATTGTTGGTCGATATAATTCTCTGGCTGTTATGAGTTACACATAGCCTTTGGGGCAGGTTAATACGATCATATTTTTCTGGGCCATCCCTTTTATCGTCCAAAATGAACTGGCTTACCTTATTGGTCAGTCTAAGGTCTGAGTGTCCTCTGTAGTACGTAGGAATCGTCTCCATTCTACTCGTTCCATGGCTGTGTGTCTCCAGTTCCGCACTCTGCGAAGGGTTCGCAAATCGTCCTCCACTTGATCGACCCACCTAGCTCGCTGCGCGCCACTTCTTCTTGTAACGGTCGGATGACTCTCAAGATCCATTTTAGTCGGGTCGCTATCCGGCATCCTGATGAAGTGACCCGCCCACCGAAGGATCCCGATTTACGCAGTGTGGACGATGGTTGGTTCTCTCAGCAGCTTACGCAGCTCGTTGTTCATTCGCCTTCTCCAAGTCCTGCCTTCCATCTGCACTCCGCCGTAGATGGTACGCAACACTTTCCGTTCGAAAACTCCAAGGGCGCGTTGGTCCTCTGCACGGAGGGTCAATGTTTCGTGCCCATAGAGAACTACCGGTCTAATCAGCGTTTTGTAGATTCACAGATCGAAAAAAGAGTGTAAAATTCTGTGACATATGATGCACATGATTGGAGCGTGGGATATCACAGAAGTTTACATGACATATCATGTAAAAGTCATAAAATATCATGTAAACTTCCATTATATGTCATGTAATTCAGAACGATTCTGTGTGTTTACATGACATATAACACAAATTTACATGATATACCATGTAAACCATCATAACACTAAGTTTACATGACTAAACTGAAGTTTACATGACGTGTAATTCCAAGGGGGAAGACAGCTCACTCCAGAGCAACACTTTGTAGATCGAGCAACTTTGAGTTGCTCACATTTTGCTCCGAAAAATGTAATGCATGCGGCTGCTTTGATCTGCATTAATCAAACCCACCATAAGAATGACAGTTTTTCGAAAAGTGTGGATGTGAAATGGCAACCAAAATATGCGTCTGATTATTCATAAAAGTTTCTCAGAAATCTTGTGGAGATACTTGGTGGTTTACTTGGTAAGGTACCTTAAATCTTTGGGCCTAAATGTGAAATATTCAATCCCGACGATGACACGGAGTAATAAACTTACCAGCGAGGATGCGGTAGCTGCGGAGAACAATTTGTTTCCATATGTTAATGGCACGTCAACGAATCGTTATGTGTCTTGAGCCCCCTTTTATGTTTGTTAGTTTTTCACAGTTGAAATATGATTATCTTTTCATAAAGGAAGATAATATTGTTCCATGCAAGGTTTTGTGTTACTGTTTTCGCCGTCCGACGACATCTTTCTGAAATCAGACACTTTTTTTACTACAGAACTACTATCGCCAATCCATTGCTCAGTTTGCGAGTAGGCAGCAGTAGCTAGTCTATTATAGACGATAAGTACCCCTAAGTCACCGTTTTACGGGTTATTAGCACTACATCAGGCCAGGAACTGCACGAAGTTTTCAGCTTAGGTAAATCCGAAGGACCGTTTATCTGAAAATCACGTCGTAATACTTTCGCAGCCGAATCTAGAACTTTGCTGGGCTCGACCTTTATCCCACTCTTGCCTAGTGAAACATTTTTAAACGCGGTTTCGTTCAGTAACTTTTTTACATTTCATATTTACGTACAACACGTTGCAGTTGCATCCGTTCATTGGCAGCCACGGTTTCAACATAACAGCAGGTTGCTATGCACATTCCAAGATCGAGTTACTCGAGTTGCTCAGAGCTGCTCAACATCTAGCTCCAGAGTAGGCTTTAGAGCAAAAGCCGTCCGCCCCCTTGTGTAATTCCCATTATTTTTATCTATGTAGTTAACTTCGTGTTACGGCGAACTTTGTTCGATTCTGCGAAGTCCAAAGTAAGCTCGATTTTCTGCCACAATGCGTCTCTGAATTTCTCTGTTAGTGTCGTTGTCGTCGGTCACCAGTGAGCCCAAGTACACGAATTCTTCAACCGCCTCGATTTCATCACTGTCGATAAAAATTTGGTGTGGCGGGTGCGGTGATTCATCCCTAGAGCCCTTACACTGAAAGACGGCTTGCAGTAATGACAAGCATAAACATGTTTTTAAATTTACCATGGCGAAACATGATCATCGACCCACCTTGTGTGCGTTTTGCTTCTTCTCACTTCAACCGGTTCGATAACCGAGTGGTAGCGTGCGAGCCTGATGTCAAGGTTCTTGGTTCGAATCCGGTTGCCAACAGAAACTTTTTTAAATTGAAAATCGAGTCCATGGTAAAATTGAAAACATAATTCTGTTGTATTGAAACGAAACTCAGTCTGCACAAATTTAGTGGCGTTGTGTATTTAAATTGAACCTCAGAATAGTAATTTTCACCGCAAGCCGCCGTTCAGTGTATAGAGCACATTATAGACAAACCCGATCCCTCTGCTAGATTCGAAGGGACTTGATCCATCGTCGACTTGATCAATCGAATCAGTTTATCCGGAATTCAGTATTCGTGCATAATCTGCTATAGCTGGTTCCGAACGATTTCAAATCGATGAACAAGTGATGTGTGGGCACGTTGTGTTCGCGGCATTTCTGACGGATGGCGAACATCTGGTCCGTTGTAGCGCGTTCACCCATGAATCCAGCCTCATATTGCCCCAAGAACACTCTTCCAATCGGGGATAGACGGCGGCATAGAATTTGAAAGAGGATCTTGTAGGCAGCGCTCAGTAGTGTGACCACGCGATAGATCCTACAATCCAACTTGTCGCCCTATTTGTGGATGGGACACGCGATACCTTCCATCCATTCCTCCGGTAATCTTGGTAATAATAAGTTAGATAATAAGTACACAGAAAGAAAAAGTGAAAATTAATCGTCATGTAAACCAAAAAATAATGGAAATAATGATCATGTAATTGAGAATCTAATGTAACCTTCCATCAATTATAATGCACATGATTGGCGAAATGACTGTTGATGAATATTCCAATATAGGGGCTGTCCATAAACCACGTGGTCATGAGGGGGGGGGGGGTTCGGCCAATGACCATTTTGTATGGAGAAATAAAAAAAATTGTATGGACTAATGACCACGCGGGGGGGGGGGGGGGGGTTGAAAAGTCCCAAAAAAAATGACCACGTGGTTTATGGACAGCCCCATACTGAAATCGAAATAAGTATGACAACATTACTTTGTGCCTGAAGCATTTTGAATTTGCAAGCGGACATAATATTTCTATGAAAAAGTCGCGAACATTACATGACCGTAATGTAAAGATACGCTAGTTCAGCTGAATGCATGACAAGTGGATCAAAACAAACATGGCTACTATGCTGGAACGGATTGCTGCTGGAGAGTTCCCGAAAAGTTGAAGTTTCCAGAGAATTTTGCCACGGGTTTCAACTTAAAGTAAGTATTTCAAATGACATCATGTACATATGTTTATAGCAAGTAAATTTTGATATATTTACAGCCGCTGGAGGAAAAAACGGACCAAGGTGCTGTCTTCGATGGATTTTCGCTTGAACTTTTTTCCATTACGGACTTCTGTTGCTGCTGCTGCTGCTGCTACTGGTGCGGCTCATCAACAGATATTATTCACTCCAGATAATGTGTGGATTTCCCATAAAACATGTTATTATTAGAAGAAAATAAACATACAAAATCTTTCTAAATCAGTGTTTGAAAGTTTTTGTAAAAGTGAAATCACATTTCATTCTTTTTCTGAAGCAAAGTTGGTTATAATGCAAACTAACGTGAGGCCATACGAACTTTACACGACATCACAAGAATCTCATGTAAAGGTACATTATTTATCACGCTCCAATAATGTGCATGATGGGGTAAGTGTTCTAATTATGGCTATAGTACCAATTATTCGCCATAGTTGATTTTCGCCCTTCAACGATGTTAATCAACAAGAAAAATTTTGTGAACAACAGATCACGTTCACAAAAGATTGTTGCACTCATTTAAACTCCACATTTTGCTGAAATTATGGTCGAAATAAATTATTTTCCTTAAAATTTCGGCTTCTTTGCACCATTTTTCGCCATAGTGTACCAATTATGGCTAACCCCATAAGGAATGCATGCAAATAGTGCGAAAAGAAACCGAAGTTTAAAAATGTAACCATAATTGGTACAGCGTTCCTATCATTGGCACACGCTGTAATAAATACTAAAAGTAGTTTCGGGTCCGTTTCTATATTTTTCCTGTAAAGTATGGAAACTAAGCTATCTTTTAACATATTGATGATATTCGTTGGTCTTCTCGTTATTTTTTTACAAATAGTTTTTCTTAGGTAGTGCCATAACTGGTACAGCCACCATATACCGTGTAATTGAACATTATATTTTCGAACTGTGTAGTATAATGTACATAGCTAAAACAGTGGTGGTTACAATCCTTTCACATCAAGAAGCTTATCACAACGTTTGACTCAAACATTTGATCTCAAACTAACCTTCTTTTTTCTAATTTGCAGGATTCCATCTTCCACCGAAAATGGTGATGCGATCCGTGAGATCGGTAAGTATTTTGATTTGATTAATAGAATCAATCATCGTTTTGCAGCGTTTTTCAAACCATGGCTGAACATGCTTGAAATCCCGGAATTGTTGCGAACAAACACGATTATTGGCTTGGCTTAAGACAAAACTGGATCCATTTTTTTTTTCATGTTTTTAGTTTTTGATTGTATATCAACCCATATCCGCCCAGCAGCGTCCTATTCAAGGGACATTCATTTTGACGTAGATTCTCCAGAATAAGGCAAAATTTTATAATACTGTCTTCTGATAAGTTGTTGATTACACCCATACCTTGTTTCTAATGGACAATATAATTTGTGACTGGTTCACTAGATGGTGTTACGTAAACAATGCTGCAAAGCTAACATATTGTCAATATCGATGAGCTCCTTTTTCAATGCGAAATACATTTATTTCTCTGAAATGCCTCTGGAATGCCTCAACTAAATTTGGCATTAATACAGTGATAGACATTCGGTCCAAAAAATTTCAAAAAAGTGTCAGGAAACTCGGGATGCTAACATAAGGCTGAATTTCAGAAGACTGAATGCACAAAAGGCTGAACACATAAGGCTGAAAGTAACATAAGGCTGAATTTCAAAAGGCTGAATGCACAAAAAGCTGAATTTGTAAAAATGCAGGAAAGGAATTATAGAACTACTTTTTCTTTTTTATGGCGTAACGTCCCATCTGAGACAAAGCCTGTTTCTCAGCTTCTACGCATTTCTACAGTCAATAATTGAAAGCCTTCTCTGCCAATGACCACTTTGCATTTGTATATCGTGTGACAGGCAAGAAGATACTATATGCCCGCGGTAGTCAAGGAATTTTCCATTACAAAAAGTTCCTGGTCCAAGCGAGACTCGAACCGGTCACTCTCAGCATGACTACCCGTTCGCTTACCACATCGGCTACATATATGAGCCCTAGTCATAGACTGTGCTTAGTGAAGAGGCTAATGATGCATACCAACAATCATAAAAAATGACTGATGATATTTCAATCGGAGATTTTTCCTTCTTTGAACATGAGCTATTCTTTAGAGTCATGCTGTTGAGATTGGTTGCCATGACAGCTGCCAACAATGTCATCAGAGATATTCCCTTCTTTTAAACATATGCTATTCTTGGGAGAAATACTATCATAAGTCCTGTTCAACGACGCAGGTTGAACTTTCTCGAAGTTGCTGCATCTCGCTTTTACCCATTTGTCATCAAACGGGTAAGAGCGGGATGCAGCAACTTCGAGCAAGTTCAACCTACGTCGTTGAACAGGACTATAGTTGTGTAGGCGATCACTAATGTATAACATGGGATTGTTAGCGCGGACAAACAGTCCTAGCGCTTCCCGTTGTAAAACATAGTAACGGAAGCATGTTCGCCTAATGACACAAAAAATTAGTTTGGCCAACCATTAACCAATGAGCGGTAGTGTGCGTCAAATGTCAAGCTCAAGCTAACCAATACAAGTGCCAGGGCTCTTCGGCCAACTAGAAAATTTTAAAACAGACCGTTATATCAGTTTACGATATGAATAATAAGAGAATTATGTCTGTTTGTCTGTGATGTTAGTGTTGGGCTAGTCTTCAGCAAGACTGCTTATGGGCTCGTCGTTTGAGAACTTGTCGAATCATTATTTCTGCCTTTTGTTTTTTCAGCCTTTTGATATTTTCAGCCTTTCGTTATTCAGCCTTTTGTAATTCAGCCTTTTGTTATTTCAGCCTTTTGTGTTTCAGCCTTTTGTACGTAACCCGGAAACTCATACAAAAGATTTTATGATAAAATTTTTTTACGGCAGTGATGGTATATCTAGTATTGTTTTATGAAAAGACGATACATCACACTTACATATACACTGAAACAAAAACGAGGGTAAAAACTCTTCAAATGTCATTTTTTGCGTAGACATTCGTTTAGCCGAGGTGATGAAAAATTGGTTTTCAATAGGATTTTTGTAATTTCGTGAGTGTATTTCGAGGATATACCCCAAGGCATTTAGTTTATGACGTGTTAGCAAGATAATTGACCTTAAAATCTATTTATTTGTGAAATTCAAAGAAATATTACAAAAATTTGTCCCGATAAGGAGAAACTATGATAAATTAATTTATTTAAGGAAAATGTTTTCTTTAAACACTCTAATGTAAGCTAGATTAGTTGTTTTTAAAATATGACTCAGAATTATTGTTGGAAATGTTTAAATTATTGCATAAAATGTCGTGAGAAAATAAAGTATATAGGTTTTCGGTTGGTTAAACATCAAATGGAATTGATAAAAGCTAAAATAAATAGTTTTGTGTAGAAATAAAGACGTATACTATTGCCTCTGACGTATAACTGTATAGTACTAGCATTACTAAATGAATTAGAAGACTACCAAGCGAAAGAACTGCAAGAAGAGTCGGAAATTTTGAACCCTGTTTATTTTGAAGCAGATGGTCATACTAAAATGCATGACATGGTCAAAACATTGGTTTATTTCATTCAATTTGAAGAAATATATTATGAATGAGTCTTAAATTTGAACCACATTCATTTTTAACATGATTATTTTGAAAAGAACGTCTAAATTCTGAAAAAAGTAGTTCATGCTAGAAATTTGAATACTTTGGGTGCCATTTCTTAAAATGTGAGGCGTCCAATGTATGTTATTTCAGTCAGAATACAGTCTAGCAGATATTGGGAGTAATTAGAAGACGTAATAGTAGTAAACGCTGTGATTTATGCAAGTTAAACTATCATATTTCATCGAAACAATACTTAAGTACGTAATTTTCGATGGTTTGCGGCATTTTTTTCTGTTAAAAGCTTTGTTTTTCGTAGACTTTTGACCTGCACTCGTCGTGATACTTTTATTTAACCCTTTAGAGCCGGAGGGGTCATATATGACTCCGGCGATGAAACCGAGCATAACAAACGTGTTCGACACCAGCGAGGTTGCGTCGACAGCGGCGAAAAAAATCGGCTCCAAAAGGTTAAATCTTTTAACCCTAAAAGGGATACCTTCATGGCCTCAGTTTCGTCACCTCGCTGAGTGTGTTCCATCAAAGACGAGCTCTGAAAAGCGCCTGGGGTCCAATGGACCCCAGGTATCCCTTTTAGGGTTAAAACACATTCGATGAAAATATTACCAACAAATTTCAATTTGGAAACATTTTTACTTATATGAGATGCATGTAGAATTAATGTGGCAACACTTCAAATTCATGATTTACATGCCGATCTATAATGCAGGTCACCATACAAAATGATTGTGTTGGATATTATTCGAAATTTGATAGTTTTTATTATGGAATTCTAAAAAATGTACAATTCGGCTAAACGAATGTCTATGTAGGCAAATTTTCTATTTTCTTGTATTTTACGGCCATGAAATAAATATATTGTTTCGTCCCATTGACTAATGCAAATTACCTAAGATCCTCCAGAAACAAAAAAAGAACATAAAATTATTGCAGTTGCGAAAAAAATAGAAAAAATATGCCTCGGCTAAGCGAATGTCTACCACTGTAGTAGGTTGATGGTAGGATAGAGGGTAGGGTAGACGGTGAGGTGGAGGTCGGGTAGAGGGTTTTGTGTGAATATAGTAGATGGTAGGGTAGAGGGATAGGATGAAGTGTAAGGTAGAGGAAAGGTTAGAGGCTTAGAGTAGAGGGTAGGCTAGCGAATAGTGTAGTGGGTTAGGATAGATGGTAGGGCAAAGTGTAAGATAAAGGGTATAGATGGTAGGCTAGAAGGTGGGGTAGAGAGTCACGGTAGAGGATAGGGTTAGGGTAGAAGGAACAATTGTCCCAAATGGAGGATAACGTGCCTCTGGAGCCGGCCTTCTGATAGGGTAGAGTGTAGGGTAGAGGGTTACGGTAGAGGGGAAGGCTAGACGAGAAGGTAGAGAGTACGGTAGATGGTAGGGTAGAAGGTTAGGATGAAGGGTGATGGTGAAGGGTGGGGCAAAGGGTAGGTTAGATAGTAGGGTAAAGTGTTAGGATTGACGGTAGGGTAGAGGGCAGGGTATACGGAAGGGTAGAGAGTAGGGTAGACGGAAATGTAGAGAGTAGGGTAGACGGTAGGGTAGAAGGTTAGGGTTAAGGATAAGGGGTAGAGGCTTGGATAGATGGTTAGGGTAGAAGGTAGAGTACGGAGTACGAGACTGAGTAAAGCCTTAGGGTAGACAGTAGGATGGAGTATAGTGTAGAAGGTAGGGTATATGGTACTGTAGAAGTAAGGGTATAGGATAAGGTTAGGTTAGAGGGAAGTATAAAAGGTTAGGGCAGAGAGTAGGGCACAGAGTAAGGTTAGAATACGGGGTTTGGATAGAGAGCAGGAAAGATGGTTGGTAAAGAGTAGACGGTTAGGGTTAAGAGTACGGTGAAGAAATGCGATAAGGTTAGATGAGATGAGATTTTCTCGAGCTACTTTCAGGAAATTTTTCCGGAATTTCTTCAGGTATTCCCAAGGGCATTCCTCTCGAGAATCTTTCCAAATTTCTTCTAGATGTACCTTCCAGGATTCCTGTGGTGCATTTCTGCACTGATTCCTTAAGGGATTCCTCCCGGAAAGAAATATGAAAGAATATAGATAATATCTGCCGAGATTTCTTTTGGCAATCCTGAATATATTATTCGTGCCAATAAAATAATTCCTTCCGTGATTTGTTCTGTGATTCTTTCAGGAATTTCTTCTCAGCTTCCTACCGCCATGCTTGCCATGATTCCTCTAAGGATTCCATCAGGTATTCTCTACTGGAAACCTTCAGAAATAACTTCTGGAATTTCTGCCGGGATTGCTTTAGAAAATCTTGGAAGGATTCTTTCAGGAACTCTAGCATTCCTGCTGGTATTCTTTCAAAGATTTCTTCTAAGATATTTTCAGAGAATCAAGCAAAGTGCTCTCTTCATACACCTCATTCTCCGTAATAAATGCACCGATTGAGAGGTTTTTTTACTGTAACTCGATTACATCTAATATTTTTATAATATGTCTGTTGATAAAAATCAGTTGTTTTTTTTTTTCTTATAAAAAAAACAAATCTTACTATTTTTTTTTCTAAAATTTAAGGAGATTGTCCCATATATCCCACCAACATCACGACGTCCATCAATCTGACGCAAAAACTGTATTCAGACGACATATGTATTATAAATTAGCTTTCTATTCATAAAAAATATTGAAAATTGGTTGACTGCAATGCAAGATATTTGAATTTTAGAAGAATCCATATTTTTAAAAACTGTAAAACTCGATTTTAGGTAGGGTCTGAGACCATTTGGGCAAGAGGACCTATTTTGGGCACTTGCTGCTACATCTCAGTCAATTTAAATCCGATTGACTTGAATTTTTGATCATGGCTTTTTTGATCGTGTCCGTGTCCCAAAAATCTAGTCAATCGG
>NC_085138.1:399032740-399061771 GCF_035046485.1 Aedes albopictus | reverse complement strand
CATGGATTACTTCAGAAATTCATCTAGAGGATCCTTAAGAAATTCCTCTAAAAATTCCTCTAGAAAATCTTCCATAGTTTTCCTCAGAAATTGTTAGATTCTTCTAGAAATTCATATGAGAATACTTAAAGAAAATCTCCCGCGGATTTCTTCAGGGTTTCTTTCAGCGATGTTTAAAGGAAATTAAAAGTTCAGGATTCTGTTAGAAATGTCTCAAGGAATTTCTTTAGAAAATATTCCACGAACTTCTTCAGAAATTTTTCCAGAGATTTTTTCAAATATTTCTCCTGGGCTTTCTGCACATATTCCCTGAAGAATTTTCCCACAAATTCCTCCAAGAATTCTTTGAGGCAGATTTATATGGGTTCCTTGCAGGGATGGGATCGTTCATTTGCAATCAGTTACATTCACTTGTTATTAACTTGCTTCAAGAACATCTTATCAAAACACGCACAATAATGTATAGAGGCCTTTTCATATTTATATTACCTGTTGAAGGATGTTCTGGCGTAGCGTTAATGGTTAAGGCAACAGCAGGAAACTAATCCCACTCTTCACAGCGTGAATGTATTTTAGGTCTCCAGTAAGCCTAGTGGTTAAGTCTATGGATCGCCAATCCAGAGACGGCAAGTTCGATTCCCGTTCCAGTCGTGAAAATTTTCTCGTCATAGTGTATCATTGTGCTTGACAATATACAAATTCAGGCAATGGCAGGCAAAGAAAGCCCTTCAAATGATAACTCTGGAAGTGCTCAAAGAACACTAAGTTGAAGCGAAGGAGGCCAAGTCCCAGTGGGGACGTAGAGCCATAAAGAAGAATAAGAAGTATTTTACATTCACCAAGTGTAGAGTTGTCTTTATATCTCTCTCACGGCTTGACTATGCGTGTGCGACCTTTTTGCTGTTTAGCAAACTTTAAGATATAACTGCAAGGTATAAGTTCTCCATACACAATTTTTTGATAGCATGATTCTGAAGTTAGACAATACCAAGTGAATGCAGTTCTTGCAAATGAATGCCTGTTTTCTTCCAAAAATCTGTGAGGGATTACTTTCAAAATTCTTCTTGGGATGGGTTTCGTTTAGAAAATGCTTCTTAAATTTGTCCAATATCTGCAGAGCTTTCTACAGGGATTTCTTCAGACACTCTTTCAAAGATTTTTTCATAAATTCTTTCAGTGGTTTCTTCAGCAAGTTTTCCCCAGACCCCTTCTGAAATTCGTAAGGTATTTTTTCAAGAAGTCCATCAGTAATTTTTTCAAGAATCTAACTTTTCCATTGCAAATTCCGGCAGAAACGTGAATTTCTTATCTTAAAATCATGTCGGAATTCCTGCAAAGATTGTTGTATTATTTCTTCTAGTACTTCAAACGAGAATTCTTCCTGCAGGAGTCTCTGTAATAATTCAAGCAGATACATTTTCAAAGTTTCCCTTAGGTATTCTTCCAAGCATTTTTTAAGATATTTCTCTGGCATTTCCTCTAAAGATAACTGTTTCAACTTATCGATAGATTTTTATAGGAATTTATTCAGAAATAGGAGAAATTGTGTGTTTTACAGTTATGTTTTTTCGTCGTTGTTTTTTTTAAGCAATAAAACTCAAAGTTGGCCTCAAATCCCTCCTAATGCTGAATTATTCGACAAACTTTTAGAAAATTTGGCTGACAAAATCCTTTCATGACGAAGAGAACAAAACTGCCGATAATACCCAACGTCACCCTAATTCATACAAATTTCTATAGGGTAGAGGACTTCAAAAGTTTTTTTTTTCTGTAGACTTCTTCAGAAACTTGTCTGGGCGTTTTTTCAATTATTTATGCAGGAATTCCTTAAAAAAAAAAGAAATATATGTCCACAGATTGCCTACTAGGGTAATCGGTTCTATGACAAAAGGTCGAAGGTCATAAGGTTGAAGGGTCAAAAGGTCCCCAGTAGGCATTGCTTTCAGAAAATCTTTCAAGAATTTGATGAAAAGTTTTCTCCACGATTTTTTTTTCTCAAAATTCCTCAACACACCTTTTCAGGAATCTCACCAAGGTTTTCCTCAAGAGTTTCTACAGATATTTCTCCAGGGGATTCCTCTCGGGATTTCTTCACAAATTTCGTTAGCATTTCTTCAATTATGTCAGAAACTACTCCTCGCATGCCTTCTGATAGAATTCATGAAGAGTGTAGAATTAGCATTTAAGTTAAAATATACATTAATAAAAACTAAAAAAAAAAATAGAATTCATGAAAGAATCTTTGAAGAAATTTCTAAGGAAATACCTGAAGGGTTGTCTAAAAGATTCCCTTAAACAAACTCCTGGTGATGCCTTTGCAGATTCCTAGGAGAAAATTTTGAAATTTTTTTGGGGGATTCCAGGACAATAGCTCATGAGGCAATATCTGAAGTTATTTTTGGAGAAATTTCTGAAATGCCTGGGAGAAAAAAAAACTCCTCAAGTTACCTCCTAAATTACTAGAAAAAATCATGAAAAATTTCTGTACCAGTTTCTGTATGAACTCTGAAAGTAATTCCAAGGACAACTTGCTTGAGAAATTTCTGAAGCAATTCCTGTAGAAATCTGTGAATGAATTTCTGGAGAAATCTATCAAAAATGTCTGCAAAAATGATGTCTGAAGAATGATCTGAATAAATCCTAAGCAATATCTGAAGAAACCTCTGGAGAATACCAACAATTATTTTTGAAAAGGAATCTGGAAAAAATCAGAACTTCCAAAGAAGAATTTTTTTAGGAATTTCTAGAAGAATTTCCAAATCTTTGTGAAAAAAAAAAAATTCAGGAATTACATCCCTGAAGAAACCCCAGGAGGAATTGCTGAAAAAGCCCGTCAACTAGACTCAGTAAAAACCTTCTTGGTAAACTCCTGAGGATGGATCCTAGAGGAATTGCTGAACGTATCTCTGGAGAAATTTTCAAAGAAATACATGGACAAAAACGGATTCTAATATCTGGAGAAATAATTGGAAAAATTCTTCTTGCAATGAATCCTGCGACTATATTCTTTATATGAATGTTCTGAAAAAAAAAAAGATAAATCCTAAAGATATTTCTGGCAGTGTTTCTGGCTATGCTAGGAGAAAATGCTAAAGGAGGTTTCTTAGTTTTAAAGTTTTTTAAAGTTTTTTTTCAGAATAATTCTAAAATAGAAACAATATTAAGGTCATTGACATGTGGCGTGCCAATATAGGGGGCATCTGAAAGTCAGAAAACTTGAGTAACCAGTTTTGATTTACCCAGACCGGTTACCGATGGGAAAGTTTCAGATATTGCAAAATCGCCAAGACTGTTGCTCTGGATGAAGTTCCTGGCGTAAAAGCAACTATTATAGAAACTCCTGGGATGTTCAGATCTGCTCTGCAGAAATGCCTGGGCGAAGGAGTCTTTCCGGAGTTATGGAAGCGGTAGACAAAAGCGGGAAAACCGCCGATCGGTTTGCCCAACACGTCGGAGATGGTGCTCGAGACGATCATCCTCAGCACCTTGGGACGACCATCCAGAGGCACACCGAGGGTGTAGAAGGTCTCTCGAGTAACCAGTTCGGCTTCCAGAAGGGTAGGGTGACCGTAGACGCTATCTTTTCGGTTACAAAGATCGTCTAAATAGTTCTCGAGCGTAAGAAGAGGGGATTTTGCTACTTTGCAGTTCAATAGTGTGAGTTGGGCCGTTTCTACCGATGCGCCGCTGACTGTGTCTTGGGATACCCTGTTACTAGTATACAATTCTCGATAGCGATTTCTAGAACCGAGTACTATTTAGTATAAGACCCAGAGGTCGGAAGTATTTTAATATTATAACCTCAGGAGTTGCTCAAGGATTTATCAAGGTGCTGAGGTTGAAGTTCCCGGTGGGCATGGCCATCAACGGCTTCGCTTTCGTACGAAAAAGTGGAACTGAGTGCAACATTTTGTAGAGGGGATGATGAACGCTTACTTGATAATTGAAGGGCTACAACTAATAGCGGCGAGTCTACACTGAATGGATCCTCCGCAATATCTGCCCAGCTCAACGCAGCATGCCGTGTTTTCTTCATTTCCCCAACTACCTATATCCCTCTCTTTATGTACTTGGTACAATTCGTAGTTCATGTGACGCCGCCAGATGCCGTCCTCTAGTTTACCGCCTTTTATTATTCGCACTTCGCAGCACTTTACGTTCGAAGACTCCAAACGCTCTCAGAGACCAGAACAATCAGAATCTTGTACTACGCGAGTTTTGTCTTCATTTGCCGCCTGTGGGACTTTTTTTTATGTCTTTATTTATGAGATTTTCAGCCCGAGGCTGGTTCATCTCAGATTGCCTGTGGGACTTCAGCCGGTTTCGTAGACCGCCACTATCCGCCACTATCCGTCTTCTCACGTCGTGAGTTACATCATTATCGCACGTCACTAGAGTATAAAGATAAACAAATTCATCCACAACATCGAACTGTTCAACACCTAACACAACTTCATCGCCACTACCACGACCGTGGTGACGTTGACGAACCGCAATCGTGAGCTTGGTCTTTGTGGAATTAATCGTAAGTCCAATCCTCACAGTCTCTCTCCTAAAATGTATGAACCTTCCACGACCCGACGTTCGATCCCGATGATCGTCTGCGAAACCCAGGAGCTCAGAGAATGGCTAGTGCAGACGCCATTCAAGAGGTGGTCCAAGGGGTTATAGGCAAGGATGGGGAAGGTGGAGTCACCATGTTGGATATAAGTCACTGCGACCAGTTTTTAGATCTATTGTGACAAGGGCCTTGCTTACGGGAAGGTCAAATCGCTGTGTACGCGGTATCAGTTCTTAATGCATGCTGTGCAGTTGGAAGCAGGCGTGGTGTCCGCCTGTCCGCCTTCCGTGGACAAAGGAAGTGGTAAGGAGCGCACTCGGTATACTGGGTAAGCGCCAGTATGCTACCTCGGTGGACTTTTCAATGCGAGTTATCGATGAACGTTGCTGCAGGCTACGCAGCTAATCTTGAGGGTGCGATGTACACTACCCAAGTAACAATTTCATTGCTGATTGGTTTTGTTTGATTTTTATTAGGGTTTTATTACAGTAATAATTAAAACTCGCAGTTTTATGACTGCTTTTATGAAAATCATTGATAAAATGATTTATAGTGTACTTGAAGATATCCATAAAGACAGATTTTAAGAGTAAACCAAACTTTCCGATTTGTAAACCTTCTGGCAATCATTATTACCACAATAAAACTGTTAAGACTCTCAACAGATGGCGATCCGTTCGATTAGTAATGACATCTGTTGGTGGAAAAGCAGAACTACGACATTTCTAGGTTTATTGCGGTCATCATAAAAGTAAACTTGCTTTCGTTTTTTTTTTTCGCTGATTATGGTTGTCGCCATATTGAAGAATTAGCTAACGTGAATGGAAAATAGTTAATTTTGCTCAAATAAGCAATAAATTGATAGTTTGCCACCATTTCCATAACATGCTCACATAAATAAACTCTCTCTGGTGAGTTTTCTTGTGATTCGAGATAGTTTTACTAAATAAACAAATTGATTCATTTCATTCCACGATGGAAATATGCACTATTTTTGAAGCGCATTAATTTTATGATTCTGCAACCCCAATTTTCACGGTAAAATTGAATGCGCGTAAGCCTACCAACACAATAACAACTAAAATATTACGTTCTTTATTTGCCCGACGTTTCGACACGGGGATTGTGTCTTCCTCAGGGGGTACTGTAATTTTACATATATGCTAATTGTTTGTGTTTATGTCTAATTGTTTTAACTTACAATATTTGTGTCGTTATTTGTCCTATGTTTGGTCTAACTATAACTGTCGGGTTTAGCGGTTTTTGGTACATGCTGTAAGGGTCAAGTTTGTTATAAAGTGGAAAAATTAACATTAAGTTCACTTATTAAAAATCTTACACTTTGAAATTTCTAATTTTTTCCCGCACAACTTGTACTGCTCAATGGCGCAATCTTTTTAATTTCTAGTCCTTCTTTCTTCTATCCTACGGACTGGTTAACGTGCCCTATCGGTGTTATTGATTCCCTCTCATCTATGCTATCGCGTCTCGGTGTCTTACGCTCCCTTCTGCTTTTTATGTCGTGCAACACTGCTGCGTATGTCGTACTCAGTCTGTCTATGTCGGTTCGTTAATTAACTGTGTTGTCGGTGTTCGTGATGTGACACATCTCTAAAAATGGAAGTGTGGATTGTTTGTAGCTATGGTCAATAATTTGTGTGTGTTCTAAATCGAATCGGTGATCTTGTTTCTATCAGTGACGTCTTGGCTATTTCTGTGTTAGTATTGTTATCATTTATCAGTTTATCTAACCTATTAACATTCGATCGGTGCCCTGCTAGTCTTTTTCGTAGTGTGTTTGTGGTCATGCCGATGTAGCATCATTCACAGTTACTACATGGTATTCTGTATATTGGGGCTGTCCATAAACCACGTGATAATTTTTTTGTGACTTTGCAAACCCCCCCCCCCCCGCGTGGTCATTAGTCCATACAAAATTTTTTATTTGTCCATACAAAATGGTCATCGACCGGAACACCCCCCCCCCCCCCCTCATGAACACGTGGTTTATGGACAGCCCCATTGCATTACTAACATCATCTCTGTTAACTGGATGCTTCACTAGTGTGTGGAGGCTTTTGACTACTCTGTTCTGTTTTGTTGTTATTGCCAAGTTGGGATAATCTTTGGCTAATATTTTTATAATTTTCTGGGAAAGTGAAGGTATGTACGGTATTGCCCTATATGTTTTTAAACTATTTGTCGTTTCAGATTGTTCTGCTACAGGATTTGTGGTGCTGGAGTGATTGGAGATAACGTTATGTGGAGATGGTGTTTGGTTCGCATGATTCACATCAGAAGATGCATTTGGATGGTGGCAGAGTGGTTCGGTTTGTTGCTGCATCTGATTTGAGGTGATTGGTGATTCGATTGGTGTGGATTCGTTGGCTAGCAGGTTGGGTGGATTGTGATGCGGTCGGTGATTGTCCTCGGTGATTTCGGTCAGTGCGGGTGGTGTGGCTGCGATTGGTGGGCTGGGAGGCTGGCAAGATGGTCGGCTTTGGGTGATTTCGATCATTGTGGGAGGTGTGGGTACGGCTGGCAGAATGGCTGGTGGGGTGGGCGGCTGGCGAGACGGTCGGCTTAGCAGGTCTTCGGTGATTTAAGTCAGTGTGGGTGGTGTAGGTGATTGTTTTTGGTTCTCATACAGGTTGATTAATCGATTGATTAATTGTTTGGGGTAGTCATTCAGCTGGAGATGTCGGTGGATGATGTTCACTATTTCCTCTGTGGACTTATTTCGAGTGAGGTACCAGACCCTGTGGATGAAGTTCTTGGCTACGTTCATCTTGTGTTTGAGTTGGTGGTGGGATTTGTAGTTAAGCATGCGCCCTGATGCAATCGGTTTTGCATACCACTCCGTGGTTAGGGTTTGGTCTGGGTTTCTGATTACCGTCACGTCTAGAAACGCCAGTTTTTGGTCTTTCTCGGCTTCAATGGTAAACTGAATTCTCGGTTCCACATTGTTGAATGCTTGCAGGACTTGTTGCTCGGTGTTCCGTGGTATCGCCATGAATATATCGTCCACGTATTTCCTGAATATTGTTATCTCGAACGGTAGAGATCTCATAGCTTGAGCGATGACTGCATCCAGTACAATGTCCGCCGCAATTGGCGACAGCGGGCTTCCCATAGCCGTCCCGAATGTCTGTTTGTAATACTGCCCTTCAAAGCAGAAATAACTGGCCTCTTTACAGTACTCGACGATCTCCAAAAACAGATCCAGATTGATACGGGTATCAACTTCATTCCACCGGTGAATGATGTTTTTTGTAACCAGGTGCCGCGGTACGTTAGTGAAAAGAGACGTCACATCCAGAGAAATCATAACATATCCTTCTGGAAGTGTGATGTTATTCACTCCGTCGCAGAACTCAAATGAGCTGGCCGTGTTGTAGGGACTGTGGATTGAGCTCTGGAGGATGTTGGCTACGTATTTGGCGAGTTTGTATGTCGGGGCTGTTACGTTGGGAATGACAGGTCGAAGCGGCAGGTTCTGCTTATGCGCCTTCGGCTGGCCGTAGATCCTGGGACAAATCGCGTTGTTCGTGGTTAACTCCTTAGCTGTCCTGTAGTCAATGAGCTTCAAGTCCTTGAGCCGTTTGACTAGTGAGTTGTTTCCATTCTGATATCTAGTTGTGGGATCAGAACGAACTCTTTCGTATGTCGTGTCATCGTTCACCAACGTTCTCATTTTCAGCAACAAACCGAACCACTCTGCCACCATCCAAATGCATCTTCTGATGTGAATCATGCGAACCAAACACCATCTCCACATAACGTTATCTCCAATCACACCAGCACCACAAATCCTGTAGCAGAACAATCTGAAACGACAAATAGTTTAAAAACATATAGGGCAATACCGTACATACCTTCACTTTCCCAGAAAATTATAAAAATATTAGCCAAAGATTATCCCAACTTGGCAATAACAACAAAACAGAACAGAGTAGTCAAAAGCCTCCACACACTAGTGAAGCATACAGTTAACAGAGATGATGTTAGTAATGCAATATACAGAATAAGTAGTAGTAACTGTGAATGTTGCTACATCGGCATGACCACAAACACACTACGAAAAAGACTAGCAGGGCACCGATCGAATGTTAATACACACTAAGAATATATCGCAGAATTCTGTGAAAGATTTCACCGAATCAAAACGGTAAAATATGTTTTCACAGATCTTTCTGTGAAATTCATGGTTTCCCTGTCCATCTGTCAAAATTTCACCGAAAATTCGGCGAAGTCCACCAAACTACCGAGTTCTGTGAAATTTTTACAATACGGTTCGGTGAACATCAACATTTTCACCGTACACTGTGAGTTTTACCGAATTTCTGTAAAAACAGTAGTCGTTCATATTGCCAAACGCGGGTTACTAAAAAGTGATGTGTTTGTATTGTTATTTCGTGATGGTGAATCTATAGTGAAAAACAGCGGAAAAACAACAAAAACTGAAAAAATGGGCGATTTCCAACAACAACACGAGATGCTGGTTGGTATTTTCCGTAAGTACTAATTACACATTAATAACATTTGTTTGTTTTTGCAGTCTGTTGATTCTTTCGGGCAATCCGCAAGAAGTACCCGCATATGAAATCGCGTTGAAACACCGCGAATGGTCATGCAAAAACAACTAGTTAAGTGCTGATAATTGTGTACGTTTGAACATCTAAATATACAATACATTTTTAAATAAATACAAAAGAAGTTAGTTTTATTTTGGTTTTGATTTCAAAAAAATGTTAAATATACGAAATAGTTCGGTGAACCGTGAATAAATTCAACTGAAAGAAAAACACCGAAAATTTGTGAATAAATCACCGAAAGTTCGGCGAAACCCACACAAATAAACCACTGATCCACAGAAAATCTGTAAAATAATTCACCGAAATATTCGGTGAATTTGACAGATGAGCATTTTTATTCTTTACAGTATGTTCGGTGAATTAATATTTCACCGAACAGATCACCGAAAATTCTGCTGTTGAGATTTCGGTGAAATTTCACAGAATTCTGTGATTTATTCTTAGTGTGTAGGTTAGATAAACTGATAAATGATAACAATACTAACACAGAAATAGCCAAGACGTCACTGATAGAAACAACCACAGCACTAATACAACATTGTATAGAACAAGATCACCGATTCGATTTAGAACACACACAAATTATTGACCATAGCTACAAACAATCCACACTTCCATTTTTAGAGATGTGTCACATCACGAACACCGACAACACAGTTAATTAACGAACCGACATAGACAGACTGAGTACGACATACGCAGCAGTGTTGCACGACATAAAAAGCAGAAGGGAGCGTAAGACACCGAGACGCGATAGCATAGATGAGAGGGAATCAATAACACCGATAGGGCACGTTAACCAGTCCGTAGGATAGAAGAAAGAAGGACTAGAAATTAAAAAGATTGCGCCATTGAGCAGTACAAGTTGTGCGGGAAAAAAATAGAAATTTCAAAGTGTAAGATTTTTAATAAGTGAACTTAATGTTAATTTTTCCACTTTATAACAAACTTGACCCTTACAGCATGTACCAAAAACCGCTAAACCCGACAGTTATAGTTAGACCAAACATAGGACAAATAACGACACAAATATTGTAAGTTAAAACAATTAGACATAAACACAAACAATTAGAATATATGTAAAATTACAGTACCCCCTGAGGAAGACACAATCCCCGTGTCGAAACGTCGGGCAAATAAAGAACGTCGTTTGTTCAATAAATGACTGCGTAGCCAAATATAATCAATTCCACCAAATCAGTCGATTTATCATCAGACTAAAATATTACTTTGAAATGACCGCTTCTACTTACGAATGATGTATCGTCCTGAACATTACGTGTCATCGAAGAAGCTTCTCTGCATCTTGAGCTGTCATAGTTTTTGTGTTAAAAAAAAAACAACAACAATCGAGAATGGGAAATTTTTCTACTAGGTTTTAAAACGGTTTTATTGCTACTCTTAATGCGGTTTGCAAAACCTCTCCGAGGGTGGTCCACTTAGCCGGAAGATGCTCTTAAAGAGGTTATCAAGTGGTTTTGATGTATATATCAGTTTTATTGCATGTTTTATAAAATTGGTCATGAAGATCTCTTGTAGAGCGGAACAAAACTCAAAATGTTGCTTGCTCTCTGAAGCATACCAAATCTCAACGCATCACCTATTATCGATCACACAGAGCTGTAAATGATGGACGAGAACGGCAGGAAGTTAAATAAGTTAGACATAATTAACCGTAATACATTTGTACTAAGTTCCGTTGATTGACTTTTACGATGTGACCAAACATTTTGCAGCATTTAACAAGTCATCAGAGGAATAAGTGTAAATCTGTTTCATATTTATAATTATATTTTAATTAAAAGCTGGAAATAAAATTTAGTTAAATCTTTTTGAATACACTTTGCCTTGGTAATGTTGCAACTTCGTCAATTACCTAGATTTTACGATGTGGAAAACCATCACCCGCCGTTCCGCAACATGGGAGGAAGCTTGCCAAACGAGCAGCGCGAGCTCATATCGCGATCGACAGCATTAAATTGGAACACGGTTGCCCATAAATCATTAAACTAACATCTATTTCGCCATTTTCTCCGCTGCTCCGTGCGCATATCATACGGATAACATCCCAATCCACGTTTGTTTTAGAAGCGTACTGCTGCTGTGTAACAGTAGGTAAGTCAGCGTGTTGTACCTACTCTTTTAGATGAAGTGGCACACTCTGCTGAGGTTCCAGGCTGGGTGGAATGAACACGTGCGCGTTCAGCAAAGCGTTCGATCATTTCGCGAATCGTGACTTCCAATTGAGAGAAGCATTATTGGGTGTATGTTGTTGGTTCCTATCGGAGCTGGGATGAGGTACTTTACGAAGGGACTTCTGAACTGAAGCTGAAAGGAGATGGTGCATTTGATTAATTGAAACATCTGAACATTGTATTCGTCATGGATAGGATTGGAAAATAGGAAGCCAAATACTTATTGTTAAGTAATAATTCTGAAGCAATTGCATACAGTAGCACTCGAAAACTTTTTGGACTATTTTTTAATTCCTTGCTCTTTTTTTATATATTTGTTTAAACGTTTATAAGACTTCATGTAACCATTCAAATATCTTGTATAACTGAAACAAAAATAATTTATGCCAAAATAATCATAAAACATTTTCGTAATTTAAATTTCCTGCGCTGGGAATCAAAACATAGTTCTGCTGAATATCTGTCTGTACGTTTACCGCATCGGCGAATAAGATATGTATCTGAAGCCAACTTACTGCACGGGTAAAAATCTGCTCCCAAAAATCATAAAAACGACTCATGATTTCATGAGCCTAGTACATTTTCGTTTTATAAAAATACACCATGATTTATGATCATGATAGTATGAGCCATTGTCTCCTAACGCTACCAATGCGTTACTTTTTTTCTGAAATCATAACGCTAAATCATATATTTGAGATTTTGAATCATGGTTTCGGGTGCGCATCGCTTATGAATCTGATGGATTTTATAGGACTATGAAGCTAAATCATGTTATTGGGATTTCAAATCATGGTTACTGGTGCGCATCGCTTATGAGTCTAGTATATTTTCTAGGACCATGAAGCCAAATCATGTTATTGAGATTTCGAATCACGGTTTCCGGTGCGCATCGCTTATGAGTCTGGTATATTTCCTAGGACCATGAAGCTAAATCATGTTATTGGGATTTCAAATCATGGTTACTGGTGCGCATCGCTTATGGGTCTGGTATATTTTCTAGGATCATGAAGCCAAATCATGTTATTGAGATTTTGAATCACGGTTTACGGTGCGCATCGCTTATGAATCTGATAGATTTTCTAGGACCATGAAGCCAAATCATGTTATTGGGTTTTCGAATCATGGTTTGGGGTGCGCATCGCTTATAAATCTGGGGGTACATTTTCTAGAACCATGAAGCTAAATGATGACGATATTGATATTCACGTGTTTGGACGCCACCTCCTGTCATATTTTTATTCATAAAATCGGCTCGTAAAATGAACTATTGGCTTCAATTTCGCAAAAAATCTTAAATAATTACCACGAAACGAGCCGGAACGGGATCGAATAGGTATGTTGCGAAGCCGGCAAAGGGAGCGGACAGTCGAAACAGCGTCGTTTGGTGCTGCCGAAACGGGAACAGAAGAATGCGGTCGGGACGATGCTGCGGGATTGGACGGATCCGGATGATTATTGACAACCGCAGCCGTTTGAGCTGGAATGAGAACGATGGCGTGCAATCGGATGTTACTTAGAAATCATTTTTTTACTCTCATTTGGAAGACATTTTCAAGAGTTTGTTTTTACGCACGTGTCGTTAAACGGAGCCGGAACAAGAACTGAACCGGACGCTCTCGGGACGGTGACTGCGCCGTTGTATGCAGCCGACAAAAACGGAAGTAGTCGGGGAGGGGCTGGTGTCGTTTGACGGCGGAGCTCGAACGAACGAAGCCGGAACGGAATTGGGAGCGCTGAAACGAGAACGATGACGCGCAATCGACTTTAGGAAGGAGTAGAAAACGTAAGCATACATTTTCGGCACTTTTTTTACTTACCAAGTTCTTTGAGAGAATGTTTTCACGATTCCACGCAAGAGCACTAAGAACACAAAAAAGAACAATATAATAATTATTCAAATATGTATTCCCATTAAAATAATGACTTTTAACACTTTTATCACTATTCACTAGCGATGCCACTCACTGAATGACCACGTTTTGACAGGTGTGCGGAGTGTGCGTAACGATTGAAAAGTTTCATGAGTTCGAGCTCATAAAAATGGTTGGAACGAATCATGGAATTAGTTGCTCGGATGATGGTCATGAGTTCGAGCTCAGAAAAATGGTTGCAAAGAATCATGATATTAGTTGCTCAGTTTATGAAATTATGATTCGTGATCATGATTTCATAAAATGACAAACCTTTATGTTTTATGATTTGTGAATCATGAAAACAGGATCAGATTTGTTTCCGTGTGATATCTGAAGATATGATACAGCCACATTGGAATCGAATCAACGCAAAACAAAATCCATATTTTCATTAAATTATTTGTGAGTGAATCGTTCATAAAATAAGTTTCTGGCTACTACTGTATTCTTGAAGAACATAAACATCACTCTGTGCAGTAAAGACCAACATCTCTCAGAAGTTAATTAAACGATGTAATCAGAACCGGTTGCAAAGGTAGCTTCTGCTCCGGCACAGTGGCAGTACACTTTCCGTTTTCCGTCTCAAAACTCAACCAACCCGATGAATTATTCTAAAACCACGGCCAAACCAAACTGATATCCAACACTTTACCCGTCGACCGGTGGCATTAGAATAATTAGTTAATGTCAGTCATAATTAATCGAGATAAGCGCCTCTCTGAGCGTCGCGTCGTCGGAATGCTGCGGCTATTTCACCTGGTGCAAAAAAAAAAAAAAGATTCGGACCCAGACGACCACCAATCGTAATCCGACACGGTCGAAGAAAAGCTGGCAAGATTTATGAGCGACCCGTTCTGGGGAGCTGATCTTACAGGGGTACGAACAAATCTGCCCGCTGCTACCGGTCGGGATCTCTGGTCAAGCTAGGTGAGGACTCTGGGCTAAGACTCGTCCACCGTGTGGAATACAGTAGTGTGTCAGAATCGTTTCCAGAGCACATGAGTACCTGGTATAACGCGCATATCCACGGGTTCAACCGATAAGGATCTGTTTAAAGATTTGGTACAATTAATCAAAACGCGATAAACATCGACCACATTTATAAATCAGCAGGAACTAGCAGTCAGACTCGATCGTCTTAGCTGCTATAGATATGCGATATGAATGACTGTAATCTCGTTTTTTCGTAACATAATCCGAGTTTTTAGAATCAACTTTAGGCCATCAGCCTTTGCAAAGCCGACTTCAATGAAATTATACCGATAAAAATGACAGAGGACACGTGGTAGATCTGCAAATTGTTCAACTACAGCCTGGTTAATGTATATGCGCCGATCAACAACAAAATCGATGATGAAAAGGATGCGTTTTACGAATGCCTGGACAAGACCTATGAGAATACCAAAAATACGACATTAAGATTGTCATCGGTGCCACCAGAAGCACGTTTTTCCGTACTGTCATCGGTACGGAGTGCCTCCACTCTGTCACTAACGACAACGAACTAAGATAAGTCAACTTTGCTGCCGCCAGATCACTATCTCGGAGTTAGTAAACTTCAAGCGCTGCCATATCTCTTTTATGAAGGGTTCAGGGGCGTTTCAAAGCATTTTAGGGGCGTTTCATTGGGACTCAAGGTTTTTTTTCTGGTAGGCCAGGAGGAGGAATTCAGACTGACGATTGGAAAGTGCAGCGCCCACCAGATGACGGACGAGAACGGCCTACGGCTCATTGATTTCACCACCTCTAAAAATATGGCCATACTTATTACATTTTTTCAACACAGCCTCCCTTATCGTTACACCTAGAGATCACCAACAGCAGACGGAATCGCAAATCGACCACGTTGATGGACGGCGCTTCTCCGACATTATCGACGTCAGGACCTACCGTGGCGGCAACATCGACTACGACCACTATCTGGTGATGGTCAAACTGCGCCCAAAAATCTCCGTCATCAACAATGTACGGTACCGGTGATCAGAGATGCCAGATTATTTTATCAAAAATCTGTATCAATACAGATTTTACTGCATCGCCGCGTTGCCAGACGAGGGCGAGCTCGATGAGGCCCCTCTAGAGGACTGCTGGAGTACAATGAAAGCAGCCATCAACGATGCAGCCGAGGGCACCATCGGGTACGTGGAACGGAATCGACGGAACGAATGGTTCGACGAAGAATGCAGAACGGTTGTGGAGGAGAAGAACACAGCGCGGGCGGTAATGCTGCAGCAAGGGACCCGGCAGAACGTGGAACGTTACAAACAGAAGCGGAAACAGCAGACCCCCTCTTCCGGGAGAATAAGTGTCGCCTGGAAGAAGTTGAATGCGAAGGAATGGATCTGCTGTACCGTTCCCATGAAACACGGAAGTTCAACGCATCCCGTAACGGCTTCGCGCCGTGAGCCGAAATATGCAGGGATACGGACGGATGTGAGGTGATCGAAAGGTGGAAGCAGCACTTCGATTAGCATCCAAATGGCGCGAAGAACGTAGGCACGGGAGACCATGGCAACGGAGGAAACGACGACGCCAGTGCAGCGGAGGACGGAAATGAACCAACTCCCACGGTTCAGGATGCCATTCACCAGCTCAAAATCAACAAAGCAGCTGGGAACGGTGGCAGAGCTGTACACCCGCCTGAAACGCGAAGCAGCAAAGGTCGGAGTGGTGGAGAATGCCTCAAAAACAATGAACATGCTGGTAGGCGGAATCTAACACGACTGGATCCGTCTGGATAGTAATGTTACGATAGACGGAGATATATTCGAGGTGCTGGAGGAATTCTTCTACCTCGGACCCTTACTGAGGGGTGACAACAATGTGAGCCGTAAAATTCGAAGGCATATCGTCAGTGGGAGTCGGGCCTACTACGGGTTCCAGAAAAAGCTGCGGTCGAAAAAGATTCACCCACGGACCAAATGCACAATGTACAAAACGCTAATAAGACCGATGATCCTATACGGACACGAGACATGGACCATGCTCGAGGAGGACCTTCAAGCACTCGGAATTTTCAAGCGACGCGTGCTAAGGACGATCTTCGGCGGTGTACAGGAGAACGGGTTGCGGAGAAGGATGAACCACGAGCTTGCTGCACTTTACGGTGAACCCAGTATCCAGACGGAGGCTAAAGCCGGAAGGATACGGTGGGCAGGGCATGTTGCAAGAATGCCGGATAACAATCCTGTAAAGCTGGTTTTTGCTACTGATCCGGTTGGCACAAGGAGGCGTGGAGCGCAGAGAGCACGATAGGCGGACAAGGTGGAGCGTGACCGGGCGGACATTTGGCGAGACCGAGGATGGCGAGCGGCAGACACAAACCGAATATAGTGGCGTACTTTTGTAGATGTCTTGTCTTAAATGTGATGTTGAACAAATAAATTTATGTATGTATGCATGTTTTTTTCTGGAGGGGTCTCAGGAGCCTTTTGCAGTCATTTGAAGGGGTTTCAGGGGCGTTCCAAGGCGTTTTGGAGAGTTTCAGGAGTTTCAAGAGCCATTTAAAAGCGTTCATGGGTATTTCAAAGGGATTGCGGGAATTTCAGGGGCGTTTCAATACCATGAAGGGCGCCAGGTACTCCATGAGATCTTCTGAAACGTAACTGGAGGTCTCAAGTATCTCTAGAAGTGCCCTGAATCGCTCCGGAGACCTTCAAATACCCCCTTGAAACGCTGAACAGGGAGGTCCAGGTAGTGCGAGGTTAAGAACCGTCATCTACAAAAAAAAGTGATAGCCTGGGTTACTCTTTCTTCGACCCACTAAACAACATTCCCATGGTCGTCAAACCCTTCGTATATCCGGAACCACCAAGAAGGCAATGCAATTATTCATGAAATTTCTGGAGGATTTTCTGCACAGTGAAGATCTGATGCATTGCCGTCAATGAAGTTGACCTGAGCATTTCCCACGACGTTCATTCCAGCTTTCCCAACATTATTTTCTGAGCTTGGTTTAACTCAGAGTTTAACAAAGGAGTTCCCCTAGTTGTCTTCACAGACCGCTGAGAGCAAGCTTCTCCAAAAGCTTCCATGATAAAGGGCATACTAATTCACGGTGTTCGGCAATGAACACAAGTAATTTAGGCGAAGCACTGGACTGTACTTGGCTATGGCACAGTAGTAGAGAAATTGGGCTTCGGATTGGGAGGAAAATTCACTGGATCACTTTCACTACTTTATTTCTCTTACTACTAACTATTTACACTTGGGTAATTTCACTACGCGTTGTCCAAGCCACGCGTACGCTTGTCACTTATCACTTGATGTTTTCAACTGACTCGCTACCGGGAACCGGTCGCATATTTATACCCAAAAATGTGGTGTTCCAGAACCACGTGGAAAGTTCTAGGCGCGCGTAGAACCCACGCGACGTGTGCGGAACAAATCATCATCACGCTAGCTGCAGAGCGACGACAGTCGATGATGATGACGATGACGACGGCTGCGACGGTGGGGTTCGCCGCTGCATTCACGACAGGATCTCACGGCACTCACTCTCTTCGTTGTTAATCGCAGCTGTTCCGTCGGCTCGGGTGAGTGTGCGTGCCTCGTGACGATGCTTGGTGACGGTTCCGATGCGATGGTTGGTGTTGGTCGCGCAGCATAGCATGATGCTGCCCTCATTGGGAGCGTATGTTCGCGAACACACGGTGTGCCAAAAACCGTTATTAACAAATAAAAAAGTCCACCAAAGTGGCACCCGGCATTCGAAAGATATACTATTCTAGTATCTACTCTGAAAATTTGAAAATGTTTCATTGACGGTAACTAAAGTTTTTGTGATTTGAAGATTTTGAGCCATTTCTATAGGATGTTCTTATATGAGTAAATATACACGCACGGTGTGCCTGATACCACTATAAACACACAATAAAAATGTACTCCAAACTCACACCCGACATTCGAAAGATATCAGGCCAAACATGTCTAAAGGTCCAATCTGCAGAAGAGAGGCTCTCTTTGGTTTCCCTCTCTTTCGTTAATATCTCAGCTGTTTATTTGTATTATCATTGTCTCCTTGCATTGAACGATGGTCAAAACAATCGTCTTTTGATTTTCACTGCAAAAATAGTTGAAAAGTGTACCATTACATTGCAATAATTGAAAGAGAAAGTGAACAAAGAGAGCCTCTCAAATGCAGATAGGACCTATTGAAATGTTTGGCCTGATATACTATTCTAGTGTCTCCTCCGAAAATTTGAAAATGTTTTATCGAGGGCAACCAATGTTTTTACTGTTTGAAGATTTCTATTTTTATAGAATAAGCTCATATATGGCAAATATTGTCATAGGATATTTCATTGGCGCTTCAAATCATAAACAAATATTAATAAGTTTCACAAGCACCATTCAAAAGATACAACATTCAAACAACTTCTCTGAAAATTTGACAACATTTCATTGAAACGATCGCAAATTACAGTGGTTTGAAAATATAAGATATGGTAAAGTATATTGAAAATGTAGTAACTTCAGAGAATATTATTTCAATTTCTCATGTTAATCATTCCTCGCAATGAATATATATTTTGTAACTCATATCAAACTTTGATTATATATCACATTTTTTGCGATACTATTATAAAACTCAGTAGGTGTTTTAACGTGTTTATACATAAAGCGATAGTATGCATATCTCCAATGAAATTGAAATCAAAGCTCAAAATTGTTGTTACTGATGATCATTCAAATGTAAAATTTCTAAATTCACGGAAGACACGTTAGTAACATGACGTATACAAGCTGGGTAGGAAAATGATTAGCACTTAGGTTTACTTTAAAAGCTTCAATATCTTAAACATTATACCAACGATTTGCAAAGCTTCCTATGAATACCAAAACATTGGCTGTTAATTCAGTTCAACTCTCGTTTCATTATGAAACATTTTCAGATTCACCGACAGGACCAACATATTTATAACGTGCTTAAAAACAAAAAAAAAACCAGATTAATCCACCTAGTGGTGATAGTGCCTTTCTCGTCGAATATGTACTCAGGAGCCATAAGCCGAAGTGTTCCTGAATTCTAAGAATACTCTAGAACGGAACACATCTCATTTTCTTCTTTTGTCACAGTGCTCGTTGACTTATCAATGGGGGAGTACAGTTGATAAATAATTAATGTATTCCATAAAAAAATACCCAAACAATGAGCAAATCCGCTTAACTCATCGGATTTGGTAAAAAAAATTCTGGAGGACTCTAATTTCACTTTAAAATTTAAAAATTTATTGGTTAAGGGGGATTAGGGGCATAATAGACACCCTAAGCAAATGAGTACGTTAAGCCTGTATAACAGAGAAAATCTTAACATATTATCAGTTGGCTGACAACTTTAGTTTGTTTCCTACGTATTTCAATAATTTATAGCAGGTAGAATGTCTTTATTGTGAAGAAATAATGAATTGTAAATCGTGTGTTTTTTAGGGCTGGCAGAGAAGGTACGGCACGAAATGGACACCCATCGGGGATAATGGACACCCCTGCATATTTTAAGTTAATTCTTTGATTTCATCGATCAGTTAAGTAATTTGCCCACGGAGATCGATGCCACAGACAAAATACTCCATCTTAGACGAGTTCATATAACATCAAAGTTAATTAAATAAACTTTAGGCTAAAATAATCCAATTTGATTTTTTTTTCCAAACACTCTCAAATGCCTAACAGCATGCAATGCGCGTACATCCATTCGTAATTGCCAGTGTTCATTTCGCCCCAAATCGACTACAACATTGAAATTTCTATTTCGATTAAATTCTAATTACAAATAATATACTTCATCCATTGCTTAATCTACGTATACATGCAGATAAGGTAGCAATTCACTTGTTTTCTATGGTGGACACACTCAAACACTCGTAATACCTTATTTGCTGCTGCGTTGAAATGAAAAGAATTTCATCATATGAAAAACATATTTCAATTTCAATGATATTTAGGTTATTTTGGAGGCATATGAATGGTACTTTTAAAAAATAGAACGATGACTTGTTCCTTTATACTTATGCAATAAAAGTTTGGCATAAAAGTAAACGGTTTCAGCAAAAATAGGGGTGTCCATTTCGCCCCGGGTGTCCATTATGCCCCGATCTCCCCTATTTATTTGTGCCCTTCCTCAAAATGATGAATTCCGAATAAAATATCCAAAGGGGACCCCTCTTGACTTAAGAGAAAATCGATATTTGTGTCAGCCTTATTCAGAAAAGCAACAATTATAACAAAGCCATAATCGAATTTGAAAGCTTATTGATGGCTCATATTCCGAAGTTATGTATTATGTTAAACGTATAAGCAGAGCTGAAAAATATCAAACCTCTCAGTTGACTGCTTGATCACCTTCACTAGCACTGGATGCCGATTATCAAGATATTTCGGCATTTTTTTTATCGAAAAAGCCGCTCTTCGATGTGTCGCATGCATGGGTTTGGTTCACTTTTTAATTAGCCACTTCCGGCGGGACACCTGGAACCTGTTTCGGCACACAACCGGTTCAGATAATGAGTGAAACTATTTTCCTGCTTACCGTTCATCTGGTTATCGAAAAAGCCGCGCTGTGATGCGTCGCATACATGGTTCACTTTTTTAATTGGCCACTTCCGGCGGGACACCTGGAACCGCTTTCGGAACACAACCGGTTCAGATACGGTATGAAACTATTTTCCTGCTTACTATTCATCTGGTTATCGAAAAAGCCGCTCTTTGATGTGCCGCATGCATGGGTTTGGTTTACATCTTTAATTGGCCACTTCCGGCGGGACACCTGGAACCGGCTTCGGAACACAACCGGTTCAGATAAGGTATGAAACTATTTTCCTGCTTACGATTCATCTGGTTATCGAAAAAGCTGCTCTTTGATGTGTCGCATGCATGGGTTTGGTTTGCTTCTTAAAATGGCCACTTCCGGCGGGACACCTGGAACCGGTTTCGGAACACAACCGGTTCAGATACGGTATGAAAATATTTTCTTGCTTACCATTCATCTGGTTATCGAAAAAGCCGCTCTTTGATGCGTCGCATGCATGGGTTTGGTTCAATTTTTTTATTGGCCACTTCCGGTGGGACACCCGGAACCGGTTCTGGAACACTACGGGTTCAAATATGGTCTGAAACTACTTTCCTGCTTACCATTCAACTGGTTATCGAAAAAGCCGCTCTTTGATGTGTCGCATGCATGGGTTATGTTCACTTTTATATTTGGCCACTTCCGGCAGGACACCCGGAGCCGGTTCCGGAACTTTTCCTACTTCCCGTTCATCAGATAATCGAAAATGCCGTGGTTTGATGTGTCGCATGCATGGGTTTGTTGCATTTTTATATCTGGCCCCTTCCTGGGGTACTGATCCGGAACACCAAAATGGCCATAACTCCGGAACAGTTGGAACGATCCGAACCATTTTCAATAGGAAACAATGGGACCAGATTCCGCGTCGAATGAATCGTCGGTCGTTAAAATTGGTTGATGTTTACTATCTAAAAGTTAGGTGACCTTTTTTGTACACACACACACACACACATACGCACACACATACATACACACACACACACACATACACACACACAGACATCATCTCAACTCGTCGAACTGAGTCGATTGGTATATAACACTTGACCCCTCCGGAGGCTCTATCAAATTTTCGTTTTTGGAGTGAACATATAGCCTTTCGGTACACCTTGGTGTACGAGAAAGGCAAAAAAGGTTCCAAACACTTATAAAGTTTATGTAATCAACGCTCACGGCGTGCCACATTTTTATTTGTATTCGAGTAGCAGGTAGAACTATGAAATAATAATTAGATTCTCAAACTACAGTAATTGACATTCCTCTCAATGAAATGTTGCCAAATATGAAGCGGACCTGGTGTGATGGTTAGAACACTTGACCAGGGATGGCAAAAATACTTTTTTCTCTTTTCCGTTCATCGATACTGGCAGTAAAATAAAAACAAAACAACGGCAGCACCAATACCATCAGACGCCGCGCCGACGGCAGTCAAACAGTCGCTTGATGGTTTTCGCTTCCCCACGAAAATATTTATGAGCAGTCATGCTGAGACGGGTGATTGTGAAAAATGTCAAATATTTTCAACTGCTAATAACTCACTTGTTTTAATATATAATTTATATCGATTTGCACAAATAGCTAGAGCACACTCCTAGCTTTGTGATGCATGTAAAGAAGTTTGTCTAGAAGCGGTTTGAAACGCAGAAAAATGCGAAAACGGGAGAGACATAAATTTTTGTCGTCGTTGTGCTCGAGTACTGGCGCTCTCGCGCTTAAATATATATATAATATATAAATAATATATAAAATAATTCAGATGGAAAATGTTTTTAGTTTTTGTAGAAACCATTTTTGAACAAAATTTCACAAAAAATTGGTTTCTGCAAAAACGAAAAACATTTTCCACCTGGAAAAAATTCAGGAGATACCCTGATCCATACTCTACATGTGCACGAAAACCGATTTTGAAAATATTGCTTCGTTATTTTATGAAAAATCAAAAACCAAAAAAATGAGGAAATGCTTCCAGTTTCGCCTTAATAACGGTTTTTGGTACACCGTGAATTGCATCATCCATATCACAAGTAACAATGTTCGATATATTCAATATATCCGGTGTATTAGCTCAGCCGTAATTCAGCAGGTTAGCAGCACAATTTCGCCAGTTAGCAAAGTAAGCACTTCACAGCAGAGTTGTGCAATTTTAGGATGTTTATTGTCTAACCACAGTCTCTGCGATTTTCACTTCAAACAATAAACGCTGACCATCAGAACAAACAAACTCGATGACGGTCATTTAGCCTCAGTGTTACAATTTCTGCGTTCGAGCGACTGGTTACGTGCGTAGGGCTGCTATTGAGATTATTGAGTAAGCGTGCTGGGAGCTGCCATTGAATCAATGCGTTTATCACAAACACGGTTATCTGTGCAGATCTAGAGTATGTTACCGTCTTCAACGGTAACAAAGCTCGCGAAACTTATTTTGACGTTCAGTTTAAATGCGGTGTGAGCAAAAGTTGCGTTTTGGGCATTTTGGGCGTTATACCGAAGCTATCCTCGGGTAGAGCTTCGCGTTTCGTTCTCGAAGCGGATGAAGAGCAATGAGCGGATGAGCACGATGAGCATCAAGAACAGTGGCAGTCGGTGTTCGTTAGACCGAGACGTCGGATCGTTCTCCGCGTCGATTTGCGAAGATCGGTTTTTCTAAATTATCCGGTCAGGACCACCCCAGTAAACATTTTGGTATGTATAATTTTTGTTATACACATCCATATAAAAGCCAATGCACTCGTATAAAGTGCACAAAACTGCTATATACGTACCAAAGTGGAGGCCATATACATACTTCTGACGACTTTTCTTGACTTCATGTGAACAGTAATACGATGTCCTCAAATATCGGTAATAAATGAAAACGACTTAACAAGATAACTTATACGACGTCCCAATTTACCGATGAAAAAAGGTCAAAAGTCCATATCCAGCTTCGATCTCAGAACCTCGAGATCCGTAATCCAATACCGTACCATAGTACCAATTCATCTTACTTGGAAAATGATTGATTATTGGCCAATTTAAACTCAGAGCTTACCCGCATCGTACCATTTGGTGCTGATACGGAAGCTTGGTTTCAATTCTCACTAAGTCTTTGCGATTCCATTTCGTGCTTTTTAAACCTGATATCTAATACAACATAGATATCTGTCAGATATACAACATCTAGCGATTTTGGATGGCGCTTTATGCTACTTGTCTTGTTTACATCTGAACAGTCACCGCCGCCGCGCTCTAGTCGTCGTCGTCGTCACCGTCGTCGCGGAAAAAGTTGCGCGAATTACCTCCGTTTTCTAGTGAAAACCCGCTTTAAACCTACAAAACATTTTGCGCCGCGGTCATCATCAGCAGTGAATACTAAAACGTCTTCACAAGGAGTGCGCTGAATGTCTGGGAATGAACAGGATGTGGATCAGATTGCCGCATCCAAATACGGAACAGCAGCAACAAACAATTTGCAGCACCCCAACCATTCAAAAGGATTAGGTATGATTGTTTAATTAACACCTAGTTTTAATTGTCGGCAAGTACCTACTACTGTGTCAATTGAAATCAACAGATGCATAATTTTAATATTTTGGATGATGAAAACGGATTGGAACGGAGGCGAGGTGAGTGGAGTAAATGCCAAATTGTGTAATGTACCGGCTGATGTGTTGTGGGGGAGATGGGATTTGTGCTGCTTATCGATTGTGCTGACTGTCGGTCTGTTTCACGCGTGCGTGTATCTAATACAACCAGAATTTAGAAATTTAGCATTTGGTCAATGCGTATGGTTTAGAGTTATTTTGAGCCCTACATTGAAAATCAACAAACTACCAGTTGAATCGCAATGACGATTTTCTTTCGTCTTGGCTTGACGGGTGACAACTTCTTTGAAGGCATTACGATTCCAATTAATGCTAATCTGACTGAATATAAGATATAGCATTTTTAACAGCTAGTAACGACTTCAATTCTCTCTATTTACGCCTCGAGCTGGTTATATTACTGTTCATCGTAAACAATTCGCAATGCCGATTTCTATACAAGTTTTTTCAGCATTATTGTTGCAACATCTACCGTTTTCTGCGATTTCGATTTCTGGCAGAATAAAATAAGATTTTGGTTGTATATCGTTTTACGATATGTGGTTTACTGGGACGCGTCTCTAAAACTCGCGGCGTGGACGGTGACCAAGATTTTTCGTCGCTGATCCGCGTTTCGGCCACTGCAGTTTTCATCGGTCGCCATTAGCGCCCATTATCGCGGCCGAAGCCGCGCTGTGCTGCCCTTTGCGGCGGCCAACGTCGATCCAAGCCACGACCAACCCACCGGTGGCCAGAACCCTCTGTCGACGATTCTCGTTGCGGCCACCACTGTGCTTCCCGGCGGTCCCCGCCGTTTTCATATGCTACCACCGCCGCTCGTCATCGCGGCCGAAGCCTCATGGTGCTGCTCTTCATCACGACGGCTAACTACGTTCCAAGCTAGAGCACACCACTGTCACGTTGGTCACCACCCATCGTCGCCAAACCTCACCGCGGCCGACGCCACCCTTCTCGGCGGTCTCCACCACCGGCGCCCTTCGTCGCTGTCCACGTCGGCGCTTGTCGCGGCCAATGCGGCGCTTCGATGTGGTCACTACCACTCTCCACCACGATCAACACCACTCCTCGTCCGGCCAACTAGGGAATCCCACTACATCGTACCGCCCCCCCCCTTATTGGGCGGTGTTTCTTCAGGGGTGAACGACCTGCTAGCAACCCCCCCCCCCCCTCAGCGCGACGTAGACTAATGTTTCATCCACGCTATACGCCATCTGCTCACACCGTAGTCGCTCAATAAAAGAAAAGGTATGTAAATGTATTTTCTTTGCTGTGTATTGTTTCAAGTATTGTTTCCTTCCGAAAGCTCTCCCTCCGTCAAACGCCCTGGGACCTGGGAGCAAAAGAGGCCTTGTGTGCCCACCCCGGAAGCGGCCGCGGCTAAGACCAGCTGCTTGGGGTTTAGGCTGGCTCCTTCAGGGCCAGCAGGAGCTCCCAGGGTCATAAGTGGTTTCAAATAGTAGCAGATCGTCGTAATTATCCAACTCGGCATGCTTCGTTGGATAAATGTACGACTCGTGCTGTAAAAATCTTCAAACCCGTAACGTGGGTAGATCACCTTAGAATGGTGCGTTGCGGTGTAAGATCTACCAAATCAAATTTTGATCTTGATATTTATTGTATTTTTAAATATTCCAAGATCAAAGTTTGATGCTCTTTTCCTTGTGTTTTGTAGTATTTGTGTTTCAATGTACTGCTAATTAACATTTTATTTCAGCAGGATTCAGGTAAATGTATTGTACGATATAAATAATATTTTAAAAATGTGTAACTGTGGCGAGCGTATCACTAATGTAGCTTATTTGACGTACGATGTTAATATTATTTTATATTTCAGATTATCAACCGAAGAATCTAGTAATTCAACCAGGAAACCAGGATGAATTGGGCAGACAACTGATTCGAAGCAGTCTAACAATGTGTGGCATACCAGTTTAGCACCCTATGCGCAGAGATGCGAATCGTCAGCATTCGCGCATCATCGAACCCCGCGACCCAACCGCGACAACAATATTCGCGCTCCATCAGACATCGCGACTTCGCGACGTCGCGACGCGCACGTCATCGGTCGTCACCGACACGAAGACTCGAGCCGGTCGGTCAGGAGAGACCGCGCCGCCGACGATCGACCTCTTTCGCATCGCAGCAACCGGGCAGCAAGCACGTGTCATCCAAAACAGGCTGGAGGCAATTTTGCGGCAATCGGCCGAATCTGTAGTGCGGAAATTTACATTGGTGATCCTGCCAGGTTTGCTGCTTAAAGTTTTAAGAGCAAATAAATTGTGAAGGCCGAAAACATATTCCAATATTAGCTAAATGGTAAGCATATTTGGTGGAAGTGATTTTTTTTTCATACTAGCAAAGTAATGCTATTTGATTGTGCAATGACGCTGAAGAGCAAGAGAGGTTATGAGTGCTGATTGGAAAAAATGGAAAAGAACCACACATGGACTTGTGTGAGGATCCGGCGCGATTGGACTTCCGCCGGGTGGAAGTGAAAAGAACCACGCATGGACTTGTGTGAGGATCCGGCGCGATTAGAGTTCCACCGGGGGGAAATGAAAAAATCCACACATGGACTTGTGTGAGGATCTGGCGCGATTGGAGTTCCGCCGGGTGGAAGTGAAATGAACCACACATGGACTTGTGTGAGGATCCGGCGCGATTGGAGTTCCGCCGGGGGAAAATGAAAAAATCCACAAATGGACTTGTGTGAGGATCTGGCGCGATTGGACTTCTGCCGGGTGGAAGTGAAATGAACCACACATGGACTTGTGTGAGGATCCGGTGCGATTGGAGTTCCGCCGGGGGGAAGTGAAAAGAACCACACATGGACTTGTGTGAGGATCCGGCGCGATTGGACTTCCGCCGGGTGGAAGTGAAAAGAACCACGCATGGACTTGTGTGAGGATCCGGCGCGATTAGAGTTCCGCCGGGGGAAAATGAAAAAATCCACACATGGACTTGTGTGAGGATCTGGCGCGATTGGACTTCTGCCGGGTGGAAGTGAAATGAACCACACATGGTCTTGTGTGAGGATCCGGTGCGATTGGAGTTCCGCCGGGGGGAAATAGAAAAATTCACACATGGACTTGTGTGAGGATCTGGCGCGATTGGACTTCCGCCGGGGGGGAAATGAAAAAATCCACACATGGACTTGTGTGAGGATCCGGCGTGATTGAACTTCCACCCTGGGGAAGTGAAAAGAACCACATGGACTTGTGTGAGGATCCGGCGCGATTAGAGTTCCGCCGGGGGAAAATGAAAAAAATCCACACATGGACTTGTGTGAGGATCTGGCGCGATTGGACTTCCGCCGGGGGGGAAATGAAAAAATCCACACATGGACTTGTGTGAGGATCCGGCGTGATTGAACTTCCACCCTGGGGAAGTGAAAAGAACCACATGGACTTGTGTGAGTACCAGGCGCGATTGGAGTTCCGCCGGGGGAAAATGGAAAAAGCAACACACGAACAGCGACCTCGGAGTGTGAAGATCCGTACGAGATTAAAGTATTGTCGGTAAATAAAAAAAAATCCAGACGTTATGCACGTGGTTGTGCTTTTGATTGAGTGCTCGTATTGAAGAGTATCTTATGCATGTGGATTACCGTCAGAAGATGCAGATCAAAGCTCGAGAAGTGGCAGCTAAATGTTCATAAATCCGCATACATGGACTTGTGTGCGCAATTTCAGACGCGTTTGGACTACCGTCGATATTGTAAGGGAATTCATTTCTTGATTTTAACGATAAGCTACAGGATGCTCACGTATATTCATGTTCGTACGACTTGCGACAACGACAGCAAATAGTGCTTGTTGTGACTCCTTAGAAAGAAACCCAGTGGACGTGGTTATGCGTCCACCTTTGTGGTGTACTGATAGCCTCGGTTGTGCTTGGAGAGTCACCGAAATAAGAAGTATCTCGAATTGAGAAACTATGGAAAATATAAAAGTTACTGTACACTTTTTATAGATTCGAAAATCACGGAGTTGTTTGAACAGCATTGAACGCTTCTTTTACAAGTTGAACGTGTCCTATAATGTTGAAATTTATGCATAAAAACAAAAAATTGAAAAACCGTCGTGCAGGTAGCGACATTAGTAATTTTGGCGAATTGTGAGTGTCCCAGACGGCTCGATTCGCGCTGCAGATGAAGGAAAATTTCTGTTAAACAAAAAAAACTCAACTGGTCCACCAGATGTTTCATGTTGTGGTTTCTAAGGGTTGTAATTATGAGGTGTTATTGCGGACCGATTGTACAACCGTCTGAATGAAAACGATTTCGCTTAGAAAAGATTTAATGTCAATTTAGTATTCTAGGGCGAGTTTTGTTTCACGATGAAAGGTACATTTCGTTGAAAAAAATCAAGAAAAAGTAACATATCAAATGTGGTAGCAACCGGACATAAAACTAGTATATGAACCAACATATAAAGACTTTAACACATCATTCATTACGCCTAAGTTTGCATTTTTGAAAGTTTTTCAATGGGGAATCTGTCAAACTACTGCCACGCAAAGGCATACGTACCATTATATAGAGCTTTTAAGACATGCACCGCAATTAGATCGCCAATACATGTTCAGTAACATTTTTTTAATGAAAGGCAATG
>NC_085138.1:399023143-399032240 GCF_035046485.1 Aedes albopictus | reverse complement strand
CCGGGAAGCTTACCAGACTGATAAGAGCAACGATGGACGGTGTGCAGAACAGCGTAAAGATTTCGGGTGAACTATCCAGTTATTCGAATCTCGACGGGGACTACGACAAGGTGATGGACTTTCCTACCTACTATTCAACATCGCCCTGGAAGGTGTTATGCGACGAGCCGGGCTCAACAGCCGGGGAACGATCTTCACGAAATCCGGCCAATTTGTCTGTTTTGCGGATGACATGTATATTATTGCTAGAACATTTGGAACGGTGGCAGAACTGTACACCCGCCTGAAACGCGAAGCAGCAAAGGTCGGACTGGTGGTGAATGCGGCTAAGACAAAGTACTGTAACGGTCGTCCAGATTCAACCTGGAATCGGTTGGATTAACCCCTTCGCTTAAGCGCCAAGCAAACTCGAATATTCAGCTTGCATGCGAAGAGGCAAGATTATTTACCCGGCGAGACTCCTCAAGGCGAGTCCTTCAAAAAAATCAACCGACACCGACGAATCGAACCGCAGCTCCAAAACTCTAATCTTCTTACTAGACGGGATAATCAATGGGGAACCTTCAAAACGCATGCAAAATTTAAAAAAAAACAACAAAAACGATTAGCCAACTCTATCCTCTCTCAACTGATGATTGGGCGGTATACGATTGTATTTCAATGGTTCTCCGTTGATCTATCGTTCTACTTTGGGGCCGTCCATATACCACGTGGACAGCTTGGAGGGGGGAGGGGGTTAGCGAAAAGTCCACGCTTGTCCATGGAGAGGGGGGTGGGGGTTCGTCAAATGTCCACGTGGACAACATTAACATATAAATTAAGAAACAAGAATCAACAAACGTAACAAATTATGTCGCAATATTGATGAGAATCTCTTCAACAGTTCTTTCAAACATTTTATTTTATTATACAAAATATTATAAAAATATGGTACTGATTCACAGACTAATAATTATTTGTTTTGAATTATCAGAATTTCTAATTACTTAGTTTCTTCATCGAGGAATATACTGGAGATTTAAAATGGAGTGTAGACCATGCAAATGTTGGTGTTTCAGTCAGAAAATTTTCTTTGAAGTTCTGTTTGAAGTTTTCTAAGTTTCATATCAATTTTTTAAGCTACTTCAAAGTTTCAAAATACATGTAGGGATTTGCAGGCTTATCTCAAAAACTTTTTTTTTAAGGTTCCATTAAAATTTAAGATGTTTCTAATGGATATTGAAGTCTAAGCCTCACCAATACAATTTAGTTACTGTAAATTTTGGTTTTATAAGAATCTAAGAAATATAATCTTATCTCAACAAAAATCTAAGATTTAAAATGACCTTATCTCAACAAAACAATCAGACAATCATAGATTGAATAAATATTCTAAAAAACACCAGAGGCTGCACAGACTAAACATTGAACAATCACTAACATTAGGCATGTCTATCGCCAAGAAAAACACCCAATGAAGAATTTCCGTTTGACGAAAATTTTTCACCAACTGGAGCAAGAATCGAACCCACACTCTCACAAACATTAAGCTGAATTGAAAACAATGTTGAAAACTTGTAGGTACCCATTTTGTGCTACTTGTTTGTATTCTATGTAAAGCTATAGAATATTTGTATTTTATAAAGTTTTCAATTATATTTAAAACATGATTTACGAAAAAGAAATTAAAAAAAACTTTTCAAAATCACTTTCTGTTTTTTTAGAAATGTGAAAAAAAAAACTTTTTTTCTGATGTCCACGTGGACAATGGGGGAGGGGGGTAGGGGTCAATGAAAAATCCACGCTTGTCCACGGGGAGGGGGGAGGGGGTCAAAAACCATGAATTTTCTGTCCACGTGGTATATGGACGGCCCCTTTTTCAATTTTTCACATAGGAAATCAACTCACAGTGTATTCGGTTTCTACAATTCCCTCTATTATTCTCGTCTACAACCTTTCCCTCCTACCTTGGTCCGGACCTCAATCAACTCCCAATCGTTCTTCGTTAGATTTTAAAAATTAGCCTAAATACATCTGACCTGTTTTTTTCTTGTAGCGCGCTGCCATATGCTCCAGATGCTCGACCGATGCTGTCAGTGGTTGTTGTCCTGACTATGGCGGTTTGTCTTCTCTCCTATCGCACGTGTACACGGTGGTCTAGTCGATTTCGTTGGCGGGCCCGCTGACTGCACTCGCGAGTTTTTCCGGGCTTCGAGGTCAAACGTGGAGTGTGACCGGCAATTGTCATCCGATGAACACTCCGGAAGTAGTGGCACCTTCCGATGGCCCGTAGATGCGCTGGGGTGATCACTAACCAGCCACGAGGAAAAACCTACAAGCGGTCTGATCTTCGGACCAGCCCAGAGGCCACGCGACGTGCGTAACCCCCTACACCTACCTGGACGAAACACCTTCACTTGAAGGATATTTGGTCCTTCAAGTGAAATCATCAAATTATCATGGTGTCACTTAACAAATTTGATTTTTTTTTATATTACCTTGACCTCGAGCACCGATATTTACGGGTTCTACAATCGTTCGAATCCGTAGTAGTTATTCAATTTGAAATCTGTATAGACATGACCAATTAGACCTTAGAACGAAGTCTTTAGTTTACACAACTCACATGTTTGTTGAACAATACTTGGCGCAATTGGGCCTGAAATCACGGTCTCAACCACTAAAACTTTTCTCGAACTCTGGAAATTTTTCAATTTTACAATTATTCTTGTATTTAGGCTAAACGTGTGGAACTCACTTTTGACTTTCGACTAGCTAACTACCAAAAATCTCTATCAACTTTTTCCACTAACTTCTTTGGGACTACGTCCGTTCACTTCGCTGATCGATTCGAGAAGAAAGCTAATCGGTTTTCTCAAAGATGGCCTTCGCCTTTTGACCACAATGTAACCGCGGGTTCCAACTCATACATGGACATCCAAAAATAGCAAATCATCTTTTTTTTTCTAGACCATTGGCTATACTGTCTAGTCTTGGACGAGAGCGATGTGAACTGCTTCGCGATCCGTTAAAAATGAGTATTTTCAATTCCCGCCACCCATGGCGCTCCGATCGTATAAAAGTGCCTTATATACAAGCTATATTCATTCTGCTTTCACGTAGCTAGAAGCATATAAAATCCAACCGAATGCTATTTATAAATCCCATCTTGTAACATTGTTACAGTACATGCTGGTAGGTGGGACTGAGCGAGACAGGACAAGCCTTGGCAGCAATGTTACGGTACACGGGGATACATTCGAGATGGTAGAAGAATTCGTCTACCTCGGTTCCTTGCTAACGGCTGACAATAACAATAATAAGCTGTGAAATACGAAGGCGCATCCTCAGTGGAAGTCGTGCCTACTATGGGCTCCAGAAGAAACTGCGGTCAAAAAAGATTCACCCCCGCACCAAATGTACCATGTACAAGACGTTAATAAGACCGGTGGTTCTCTACGGACACGAGACATGGACGATGCTCGAGGAGGACCTGCAAGCACTCGGAGTTTTCGAGCGACGGGTGCTAAGGACGATCTTCGGCGGCGTACAGGAGAACGGTGTGTGGCGGAGAAGGATGAACCACGAGCTCGCTGCACTTTACGGCGAACCCAGCATCCAGAAAGTGGCCAAAGCCGGAAGGATACGATGGGCAGGGCATGTTGCAAGAATGCCGGACAACAACCCTGCAAAGTTGGTGTTTGCTAACCATCCGGTTGGTACAAGAAAGCGTGGAGCGCAGAGAGCACGATGGGCAGACCAGGTGGAGCGTGATCTGGCGAGTGTTGGGCGTGACCGACGTTGGAGAGCTGCAGCTGCAAATCGAGTATTATGGAGGCAAATTGTTGATTCAGTATTATCATGAATTTGATGTTAACTAAATAAATGAATCTCAGAAACCAGTAGAACCTAGTCTACGGGTGTAGCGGTAACTTCTTTCATTATACAAAGCTATGATTTGTAGTCTACCATGTCCAGTAAGTCTTCCGAAAGTTCAATAGTCTGTGTTGGTTTAGACGGGATATCCTAGGTCATCCAAACTGTTCTTGAATTTAGATCCTTAAGTCTACGGGTGAAACGGTAACTTCTTCAGTTATTCTAAGCTATGATTTGTATTCTATAATGTCCAGTAAGTTTTCTGAAAGTTCAATAGACAGTATCAGATCTGTTGGGATATACGGCGTCATCCAAACCGTTCTTGAAATTACACCCTAAAGTCTACGGATATAATGGTATTTTTTTTTGTTTTCATTATACACACAAAGCTACGATATGTAATCTATCATATCCAGTATGTTCAATGGACATAATCAGATCTGCTGGGGTCATCCAAACTATTATCATGTTTAAAATCTAGCATCTACAGCAATTGAAAAATCGGTTTTGGCTATACAATATATCACATGGAGTCTACAGCCATAATAATATCTATTTTGCTGTTATGAGTTACGCAACATTACCAACCGAAAGAATTGTATCTATTTCATTTATTCAGCGATAATAACATAATAAAAGGGCCCATATAGCCGAGGCGGTAAACGCACGGGTATTCAGCATGACCATGCTGAGGGTGACGGGTTCGATTCCCGGTCGGTCCAGGATCTTTTCGTAAAGGAAATTTCCTTGACTTCCTTGGGCATAGAGTATCTTCGTGCCTGCCACACGATATACACATGCAAAATGGTCATTGGCAGAGGAAGCTCTCAGTTAATAACTGTGGAAGTGCTCATAGAACACTAAGCTGAGAAGCAGGCTTTGTCCCAGTGAGGACGTTACGCCAAGAAGAGGAGGAGGAACTAATCATATAAAGTATCGCGGTGATCAAACCAAGTCAGATCAAACGTATTTAGGCTGACCTTGAATATCCATATAGTGTCTATAGCAGATTATACAATGTTATTATTTATGATGAAAACACATAAGGTTATTCTTGTAGATTTGCAGGACTTCATTATAGGACAGTTTGGACGACCCTGAATGTCTCAATGGTTTATAATAATATAAAGAAGACTTCAGATTGGTCCAATTACAACGTTACAACGTAGTTTGGGTGACCTGGAATATCTCTGTAGTGTCCATAAATGGCATTTTATTTCATTTGTTTTTCATGTATTTAGTATTACATCAAATTCAAGATAAAACTGAATCAACAATATTTCTCAATAATACACGGTTCGTGGCTGCCGTTCTCCATCCTCGGTCACGCCCGATGCTCGCCAAGTCACGTTCCACTTGATCCGCCCATCGTGCTCTCTGCGCTCCACGCCGTCTTGTGCCAACCGGATCTGTCGCGAGCACCAACTTTGCAGGGTTCTTGTCCGGCATTCTTGCAACATGCCCTGCCCATCGTATCGGTCACCTTCTGGAAGCTGGGTTCGCCTTAAAGTGCAGCGAGCTCGTGGTTCATCTTCTCCGCCACACACCATTCTCCTGCACACCGCCGAAGATCGTTCTTAGCACGCGTCGCTCGAAAACTCCGAGTGCTTGCAGGTCCTCCTCGAGCATGGTCCATGTCTCGTGCCCGTAGAGGACCACCGGTCTTATTAGCGTTTTGTACATGGTGCATTTGGTGCGTGGGTGAATCTTTTTAGATCGCAGCTTCTTCTGGAGCCCGTAGTAGGCCCGACTTCCGCTGATGATGCGCATTAGAATTTCAGGCGGGTGTACAGCTCTGTCACCATTCCAAACGTTCTGGCAATAATGTCCATGTCGTCCGCAAAGCACACAAATTGACCGGATTTTGTGAAAATCGTTCCCCGGCTGTTGAGCCCGGCTCGTCGCATCACACCTTCCAGAGCGATGTTGAAGAGTAGGCATGAGAGTCCATCACCTTGTTGCAGTCCCCCGGCGAGATTCAAAATAAACTGGATAGTTCACCCGAAACCCTTACGCAGTTTTGCAAACCGTCCATCGTTGCTTTAATCAGTCTAGTCAACTTCCCAGGAAAGCCGTTTTCATCCATGATTTTCCATAGCTCCGCGCGGTCTATACTGTCGTATGTCGCTTTGAAGTCGATGAACAGGTGATGCGTTGGGACCTGGTATTCACGGCATTTCTGGAGAATTTGCCGTACGGTGAAGATCTGGTCCGTTGTCGATCGGCCGTTTATGAAGCCAGCTAGATAACTTCCTCATAAATGGCATTGTAGATTTCAAAAGCTTTACGGATCCCAGTAGATTATGCAATGCTATTAATTGTGGCGGAAACACATAAAATTGTTCTTGTAGATGGAAGGACCCCACTACAGGACAGTTTGAAACATCTCCCAAGTAACACAGAAAACATCTTTCCAAATAAATTTGTTTAGAGATGTATTATAAATGTCGTATATGTGTTTTTCAAAACATCTAGTGTTATTTACAAGCTCTAATAATGTTGACAAATTACAAACAAAAACAAATATTTTGTTTTCGTCTTTCGGATTTATCATGTATGAAATTTATTTATCGAACAATTGAATAACATTAATAGAGCATCAAGGCACAACATAACCACGTTTGCAATCATTGTTGCGTTCTTCTACATCACATTTGCTCATCTTTCACTACATCACATTCGCTCATCTTTCTGCTCTACCCACAAGACTAGAGCTGCAGCAGTTTGAACCCAATTGGTAAGGACGATCAGCCCGAATCAACCTGAAATCTATGCACTACTTCGCTTGCATCTTGATGTGGCTCATTTTCCCAATTCGGCATTTTTGGGAACTGTTAACAGCCGCTGTTGCCATAGTTGTACCGAATAGATTTCCGCAGTCAGTGGACGTGAACTGCTTCGGAACCCTGACTCAGACATCCGAAATGCTCAGCCGCCATTCAAAGCACCTCTGTGCTGCTGGCTGCATTAACACGAAGTATTGATTTACACTCACGGATTTTTCCAAGGCGTTTACCGAGCAAATAGTCTCGATGATTTTCATTCTATTAGCGGAAACTAAAAAAGTCGACGGCGGATTTTGACTGTCAACAAAGTGAACATCGCGGTAGATCAAAACAATATTTTGACATTTGACAGATCCAATCTCATAAGAGATTAAGTTTTATATTGGTTATTTTAGTGTTGTAATGCTTGTTGTAAAACCTAATAATTTTTTTTATGTGCGCATGTTGAAGAAATGCTGTTGAGACATATTATAAGCGTTCATTAAACACATATTCATATTTTATTATTGAATTGCTGTCATAACGCAATTTGAACGATATTTCAACTTTATTTCATATCAAAGTCTGTTAAAATGTTTGATTTTTTTCATAACACAGTACCGGTCAAACAGTAAGTGTACTATATGTAAATAAATAAAAATATGGATATTCGGAATTTTCTTTATTTTTCGATTCCTTTAAAAACAACTTCCATGTCATCATTCTGATCCATGAATCTAATTTAAGGTATAACCAGTAATAATTATTGTGATTCGAATAGTAGATTTTACTTAAATTACCATTGAAATTGTTCATAACGTTTTGAACGGCACTGTAAGTCTTTCGGAATCCTGCCATATTGTTTTTTGACGTGGATTCAAAATCAATATCTCAAAGCAATATTTATTTGCTTGGTTCATATTATGTTTTAAGCTCAACTCAGTAGCGCTTGATTTATTGGAGAGTAATAACAGAGGTTTCACAATAAATCTTGAACCGCACGTAAAATTTCACTACCACCACTGAGTAAAGCCCATTTGCGAATATGATATCTGAATAATTAATAAAAGTCTTTGCTATTTGCATACATATCATACACATTTTTCTGGTTAAATAAAATAAATTAATTTAAGGACAAGGTATTTGGAGTACATTGCTCAAAATTTCTAGAGCACCGTTTTTTAGAACCGTTGAACGGATTTGGATTAAAATGCATCACGCTGTTGACAACCACTGCACAATTACCGTGATGCATTTTCATACAAATCCGTTCAACGGTTCTAAAAAACGGTGCTCTAGAAATTTTGAGCTATGTACTCCAAATACCTTGTCCTTAAAATAAAATTGTATTTTTTTTTGTTTTCTTTTCTATCAGTTTCTACGCTAAGCATTGCTTCATTTCATTTGTTTGTTTGAAACTTGGTTTAAAAGTAAGTTATATCACATAGAATTAGCGTAATCTCAACATACGCGTATGAAATGTCGTATAAATGTATTCTGTGAGCTATCTCACATGAAAACAGCATAATTCCAACTAACGAAAAATATTGATTTATAAAAGAATTTTGCAAGTTTTTATTATTGACAAATAGCTTGATGAGGAACAACTATTGGAAGTTTTATAAGCCGCCATTTTTTGCGCTGTTTTGATGTTATAAGTATTCGGTATTAAGTCATTATAACAAGAAAAATACTTCTGAATAAGCACTAAAAGTGAACTTTAAACTATTATGTAACAAGTTGTGTTACTTGGGCTAGAATATCCCAGAATGTAAATCACCTTTTGATATACTCGACGATGGATAAATGAATACATATGAACGTAACCCATATCCATTCTCAGCTTTAAGATCAACTGGTATGTCAATTACGTTTCTCCAAACTTCATAGTGTTCAGGATGTTCTACGTTATCAGTAACAACAACAGAGGATTCAATTTGCAACAACATTGCCGAAGACAGTACTCTGTTTTATCGAATGTGTTAATTTATACAGCCGTTTCTATATTGGGGTCAAATATAACCCCTCCGGCTCCAAAGGGTTAAGCTACATTTTGTCCTGTAATCGAACAGGTGTTTTTCACAAGTGGTTGTTGATCCTTTAATATCTTGTAGTGGGTACAACTTTGAGTTCTCCGAAAAAAGCCACGTCTCTCACTGATACTCCCATTTTCTATTTTAAATTTGCCGGTCTATTATAATAGTTCTGTTACCCCTCATTTCCCGATTTGGGGTTTTTGGTTGATTCAATGAACTTCTTAGAATTGGATTTTGGACATTTTAAAACCCTCCGATAAATTACTCAATGATAATCTTCTCTGTCTGATTATAATTGAGCAAGTTATTGAATATTTTCAAAAAGCTTCAAACCAATACAGATAATTTTATTTAATAAATAAATAGACCATGAAGAAGAATCGATTCTAATACTGTTACTTCATTATTATTCAGTTTTTATGCCAGAAACTTACAATCCAA